>NC_056743.1:596996819-597025735 GCF_019279795.1 Protopterus annectens
AAGTTACAAGACCTATTTCACTGAAATCTGGGTTTTCCTTATCCTGAACTCTTAAATTGCTCTTTGACTGAGGATCCTTTTACCAAAGCCCTTTTCCCTGTCTTAACACTTTCCCTCATCTTTCATTATCTGCTCTTAGTGTCTGCAAAACTTCCCCTTGTACACACGTCAGGTCCTTCTCCCTGTGTGAGCTGGCTGCTTCCTTCATTGTGCTTCATCTGTTCCCTTACCCCATCCCTCCTTTGGTCTTTTTTTTTGTAATTTCTCCAAATGTTTGGTTTCTAGCACTGTGATGGAAATGAACCCCCTTCCTAAGTCAAGGTGTCGTGAAAGTTAATGAAATCAGTATTGTTTTAGTGTTTGATGTTAGCCAGAAGTGCTCATTGCAGCACCCACAATATGCCCAATAATGACTCCTGCAATTTGTACGGAGTTGCATGCATCAGTAACATATCTAAGTACAATTGTAAATTCTTTTCTTGTTTAGGGACCTGTTGCTCGTACTACTACTGTAACTGTCTGGGTATCTTTTCTTCCATATTGCTCTAGTTTCCACCTGCAAATCCTGATATTTGAATTTGTCTCTCTGTGTAAGACAGTACTCACTGGGTGTAGTGATTTCAATAGTCATTGCTACTTTTGTCTTTTCATGGACTACTATATCTGGTTTTCTTGCATCTATTTTTTGAACTGTTGGTTATGGATGATCCCATGTGATATAAACTTCATTTTCTTTGATGCTTTGTGGATCATGTTTTCAGTGTTTTTTTTAGTTACATCACTATTGTGTGCACAATCCCCAATGCAACTGTCTTGTCACATTATTATGCCTTTCAGTAAGCAGTCCTCCTACCACAACCAGCAACAAGATGCACAACTGTTTCTGGTTCTCTTTCAATGGTCTTTGTACACCAATGTGTATGTAGTCCATTATTTTGAGTCTGCAATATTAGCCTTTCATGTTTTGGTTTAAATTCACTTCCTCTTAGCCATGCCTGCATTGGTTCCCTGATCAAAATGAGGTTGTTCCAAGAGTTTTACACTTGCAACTATATTTATGTATTTTCCACATTTCTTGCTTCTCATCTGATCCTTCACCTTATATTCTTTTCTTTTTTTTGTCACCTTTAGTTACTACTGGATTTTTATCTGGTTTAATTTCCATTCCTGCTTGATGCCGATATGCTTCTGCTGAACTAAGCAGGGAATTCATCTTTGACTTGTTCTCCATGTTTCAAAGCTTTTACTACATTTGTGTTTTGTGAGGTCAGCAGGTATGTTTGCAGTCCCACTATTGCAGATATATACATGTAATCAGTTTTGAGGAGGCCCATACCTTCAGAACGGGGATCTAGTCTTTGCATGCATTGTATTTTACAAATCATTTGAAGAGCATAAAGCATCCTTGTTTTCCTGTCCAAACTATCCAACACTTTGAGGTCAGTCACTCCAAAACTGTTAAGTTAGGACAGCAAGAGTAAATTGGTTTAGAGCTTGGACTTGCTTCCTAAACTGATGTTTTTAGTATTATTTTAAGGCTTCTAAAATTTCCTTACTCAGTTTTATTCGCATTTGTTCTTGTTTTATTGTTTCTTCATCAGTTCCCTAATGTATTTATACACTCCCTCTTGCTCAAGTTTTTATCACATTCCTGTCCCAAATGGATGTTTGGTACTGCAGCTTTCCTGCTTTTGCACATTTATCAAGACCAAATGACATTCTTACACCTGAAAAAGTTTTGACCATTTGCAGTTGTAGATCAGAAGTAGTTAACTTCATTTTATCTGCAACCTGTGTGTATTCGGATCCATATCTGATCTGAGCTGGCAACTTCTTTTTCTAGCATATGCTCCAAGCTCCGAGTTCCTCCCCCTACCCATAATGCAGTACCATCTCCTATCTTCCCTCAAATCTCGTTTTCCACGCCAGTAGTGAGCATCGTGGTCTCCTTCACTCTGAGGTCAGGGATAGTAAGTTTAAAAATACTTTGTCTTTAGTGTGTTTGAGTTAGTTGTTCCCTTCCTCCCCCACTAGTATATCACTTGTTCATCTGTTAGTTTAGGGAAAAAAAAAGTTTTTTGGTGAAAAACTCTGTAGAGTAGTTGTTAGGCCTACCTTTCCCCTAGGTGTATTTTGTGTGTGGTGATCTTGTAGGGAGTGGTGTTTGGTGCAGGACCATGGCTGATCAGCCAAAGCCAGTATGTAAGAAATGCACAGTTTGTGGCCATAAGCTCTCCCTGGATGGTGGTCCCACTCTGTATTTGTTTGGGAGTGTCCCATCTTTCGACACAATGTGCAATCTGCACTGGGTTCAACTCTAGAGCCCTCGGGGATGGGAAGGCCAAATTGGTAGCCAAAGGCCTTCTCCCTGCATCTATGCTGGAGTCTGCCACAGCCTCGTTACCCATTACTCAACCTCCCACCCATACAGGGACTCAAACTCCCATTTCGTCTGCTGCTGGGTCAGGCAAGGAAAAAGCTACAGTCAGTGTAGCGGACAAAGGCACAAGGAGGACTGGGACAAGATAAGGGATGGACCTCGCAAGACATCCCCGGACAGAGTTCTTCCTTAGTCTCCCTTTGTAAGTCCATTAGGCCAGTTTCTCACTGCTTTGGTCTCCTCGTTTTTCACTGGAGCCGCTGGAACCTTTGGATCAGAGGACTTCCTTGCTGTCACGGCGCAGACCAGCCAGATCAGAGTTGGTGGCTTCTTCGCAATAGACTCTGAGCTTATCAGACTTGGACATTGACAGGAATGATGCGGAGATTCATTCAGACCCAAATACAGACGGGAGTCTTGCCAGGCCCCTCTCCCTCCAAGAGGGCAGACCTCCATGCCTTTTTTTCTGCCCATCTCTTTCCCGATCTGTGCTTCGGGGCTCTTGGATCAAAGAATTGTCTGAGCTGGTAGCTCTGCACCATGTTTCCCCAACCTCTACTCAGGCTGTTACCTTGAGCTCCTCTGATCTGACTGGTTCGGAGCCGAGTGACTCTTGGAGCCGCCGACAGGGAGTCAGACCTGAGGGAATGGATTATTTGGCTCTGCCTCTTTCTGATCCGACCTGTTTCCTCTGACCTCAGGCTTCCCTTGCTTCGGTTCCAGGGAGGTTATCTTCCTTGCTGGGTGCCAAGGAGGTACACTCTCCTTCAGCCTTTGAAGTGGTGGAGAGGGTTCTGTGCCAGGGGTTGAGATCCCAGCCCATCTCCTCAGATTCTGCCCAGACCCCTCTGGATTTGGTGATATCTCCTTTCATCCTGTCTCACGGACTGCCTGTGCCAGAGGATCTCCAGGTTATTCCCCCTGAGGAAACTCCTACGGCTCACGAGTCCTCTTCAGAGAGTTCCACTGGAGAGCTACCGCAAGCGTAAGTGCAAAAGGAGGCACTTAGACTCTCCCGAGTCCCTCACTATGGACACTGACTTAGATGGAGAAGGTTCCCCCAGGTCACTGCCCGAAGAAGTCTCCTTCAGAGACGACATGGAGATCCTCCGCCAGAGGGGAGGTTGGTCAGCCCCAAAACCTTCTGGGGATCAGTGTTCCTGGAGGCCTTTGGGACGAGCCCATCTACTTCCTAGGTGTCTCTGCCAGTGGACCCCTTGGTGGACCTTATCACCACGCGGGCATGGAAGGAGCCTGACACCGTAGAGCCCATCCCCAAACACCCTGACAAGATTTTATATCCCCCTACTGACGGACAACCTTGGTCATAAGGAGCCCCAGTTGACGCCATGTTGGTTGCAACGGCCACCAAGAAGGAACTAGTGCAGGAGAGTTCCTCACTCCACCCTCCAGACAAGGACTCCTGGTCAGTGGATAGGTTTGGGGAGCGCTTTTATTCCTCAGCGACATTTTCAATCAGTGCGCTGAACTATTAGGCACGTGATCCAGCTTCAGCGAGACCTTGTATCCGAATTCGCTGAGTCACCCCCATAGTCCTTATCGCTGCAGGACAAACAGCTGTTCTGTGTGAAAATGTCTGCTCTGAAGTCAGTATCAAACACGTTCATGTGGCTCCTTTCCCATGCCATGGAAGAAGCAGCTAGGGCAGCTGGGACAGGTATAGCCATGAGGTGTCACGCCTGGCTCAGGTTGTTCCTGGAGCCTTTCAAGGTGTTTGTTAATGCTGTCTACGACGGTCCTTCCTTTTTCAGGAAGACAGTACGTAAGACACTTGTCCTGAGCGAAAAAGACGGGAAGACTTTGTCTGCCGTCGGGATCCGCTTCTCTAACTCTCAGCAGTCCTTCTCTAGTAATCGGAGGGCAGAAGAAGTTGTGGTTCCGAAAATCTGTTTTCCCAGGATTCTCAGGACAACTATTCCCCCAGAGGCAGAGGGGGACAGGATCGATGCAGACCCAGAGGTAGAGGGGGTCCCAAGAATTTTGGGTCTAGGGAACCTTTTTCTGATGCACCTGCTCAGCAGCCTTGAGGGGTTGCCCAGCTGTCCTACTCTGGAGGCAGTCGGGGGGGGGGGGGGATTTGTCCTTACACCCAGTGGCATGGGAGTCTATAACAGATTGCTGGGTGTTACAGATTATATAAAGAGGTTATTATCCCATTTGTTGCCCCTGCAAATGTTCCAAAACACCTTCCGGATGTTCCACCTGCTCACAGGGAGGCCGCAGATCTAGAGGTTTCAAAGCTGCTTCTCAAATGAGCCATCGAACATCCCCCCCCCCTCCCGACCAGTCCGGATCAGGCGTCTACTCTAGGTTCTTTTTAGTGCCATAAAAGGCAGGTGACCTCAGGCCCATTCTAGACCTGTCAACTTTGAGCCCGTCACCAAACAGAAGTTCTGTATGGTCACCCTACAGTCCATTCCACCTTATCTCAGAGAGTGCGAATGAATGTGCTCTCTACACCTACAGGATGCTTACTACCACATTAAGATCCACAGAAGCTGCAGGAGGTTTCTGGGCTTCAGTCTGGGAGCCAGTCACTTTCAGTTCAGAGCCCTACCCTTTGGTCTCACCACAGCCCCCAGGGTGTTCAAGGTAATGGCAGTTGTAGCGGCTCATGTGAGGCTTCAGGGTGTTCAGGTATTTCCTTACCTGGAAGACTGGCTCTTCCTTGCGCCCATCAAGCATCTGCTTTGTCTGGCCCGCGACTACTTTATTCAGTTGGAAGATCTATTGGGGATTACAGTCGATGTTCAAAAATCCCAGTTGCATCCAGTACAAGTTTTAGACTTCATCAGGGCACAGCTGGACACTTTGCAGATGAAAGTATTCTTGACTGCAGACCGGATCTTACACCTCAGGTGCCACATAGCTGAAATAGCGAACTTAAAGTCTCCAAAGGTGAGTGAGGTTCTCCGGGCACTGGGCTCCATGGCTGCCTCTTTATCAATTCTCCCTTGTGCATGCCTTCATATGCGGGTTCTTCAGTGAACTTTGGCTGTTCAGTGTTCTTGGCTAGACCTGCCCATGGAATTTCTGATCAGGATCAGTCATGTCTGCAGGACATCCCTTCTTTGGTGGTTAAATTCACCGGAGATTATAGGACGACACCCCTTTGCGTCATCTCCAGTCCAAGCCACAGTGACCACAGACTCCTCCCAACTTGGGTGGGGGACACTGTTCAGGAAGGACACTCCAAGGCACGTGGTCCCAGTCAGAGACCAAGTTGCATGTAAATGTTGTAGAGATGAGGGCAGTGCATTTAGCGTTGGAAGCCTTTCACACTGTCCTCCCTCTCTGATTGCAATTCAGTCAGACATATCGGTTGTCAGGTACATCAGCAAGCAGGGGGGAACCAGATCCTATCCCCTGTGTCGCGAGGCCATGAGAATGTGGCAGTGGGCGATTTCCACCATTCGGTTGCTGATAGCAGCGCACACCCCGGGGTGCACCAACATTTTAGTGTACAGATTTAGTAGAGTTATTCTGATGCCGTATGAGTGGTCTCTGAAACAGTCAGTAGCGGAGGAGATATGTCTTGCATGGAGTCAGTCTTGTTGCAATCTCTCCGCATCTCCTTCCAACATGAGGTGCAGTGAGTTCTTCGCTCTGATTCCCTCACCAGGAGAAGCCCCCAGAGATGCTCTAGTCCATGCTTGGCCCCCCTGGGCTTCTGTATGCTTACCCACCATTGCCACTCATTCCGAAGTTACTTCAGAAAGCTTGTCGAATGCGGTGCAAAGTTATCCTCATTGTCCCATTCTGGCCTTGTCAAGTTTGGTTCCCATTCCTTTGATCTCGTCTCTTAGCTCCTCCGTGGGTTCTGGATCCCTGCCCGGATCCAATCTCCTATCCTTCGGGTGCACGCCCAACCTGGGCAGCCTCAAACTGACAGCTTGTTTGCTCCAGATCCGTTGATTGCCAGGACTCCAGGTCTTTCATCTCCAGTAAAATCCATACTGGTGGCTTCTCTTAAAGACTCCACTAGGAAACTTTATCGCAGTAAATGGAAGGATTTTTCCATTTGGGCCTCTGAGAAACCCAGATCCCTTTACGACCCCTGTTCCAGCGGTGTTGGTCTAATTGTCTGGTATTTTTCAGCAAGGAGCTATCTCCTCCACAGTGAAAGTACATTTGGCAGCCGTTTCTAATTTTCATGTTGGTGAAGACATTACCTTAGCCTCTTCTAGGCTGTGTAAGGCTTTTCTTAGGCACTTTTCTTTAGCGCCCTCCTGTCAAGGATTCAATTCCCCCTTGGGACCTTACTTTTGTCCTACAGGTATTTGTGGCTCCTCCATTTGAACCTACAGCATCGGTGGATTTAAAATTTTTATCCTGGAAGACTGCTTTCCTAGTCACCATTACATCAGCTAGGAGGGTTTCTGAGCTTCAATTTGTCTGCCGTGCCTCCTTATTTGTTGTTCCATAAGGATGGGGTCTCTCCATACTAATCCTTCTTGCCTAAAGTGGCATCTGAAGCAAATGAAAACCAGTCCATTAATCTGCCTGTTTGTATTCACCCTTGTTTTGGAAATTAGGAAAGTAAACTTCATTTGTTAGATGTTCATAGACAACTTCACTTTTATCTTCATAGAAAGACATTCCGCAAGTCTGACCAGTTGTTGGATTCCTTTTCCAAATCCTTTTTGGGAAAAGATATTTCTAAGGTTTCTTTGGCCAGATCACTTTTTGCATGCCTACAAAGCAAAAGGTTTATCTCCTCCTGGTATTTAAAGCTCACTCTACCAGGACCATGGTGACTTCTGCTGCCTTTTGGTTTAGGGTTCCATTGGACGATGTTTGTGCAGGAGCAAACTGGGCCAATTCACATACCTTCATTTCCCATTACAAATTAGAGGTAGAGCATCCTTTGGCTCTTAAGTGCTCAGGAATGCCCTTCCATAAGGGCCTCCCAGGATTGGCATAGCTTGGGATTCTGTCCCATAGGTTGCAGATAGAATGAAGTTAACTACTTCAGATAAAGAAGTTATGTACTTACCATACCATTCCATCTGAGTAGTTATACTTCATTTTTCTGCAACCTTCCCTCACTTCATCCCTCGGAACTTGTCCTGTCAGCGTACGGGTTTGGTTCATTGGGCTGAGTTGCTTATGTATTTAGTTGCAGCAAACTCTATCTGAGGGAAGGTAGGAGATAGTAGTGCATTATGGGTAGGGAGAGGAGCTCGGAGCAGATGCTAGAAAAAAAGTTGACAGCTTGGATCCAATATGGACCTGAATACCCACAGGTTGCAGAAATATTAAGTATAACTACTCAGATGGAACATTATGGTGGGTACATAACTTCTTTTTTTTTTTTCATTTCCTCCTCTGATGAACTGTTCAGTTTTAAATCATCAACAAAAAGACTGGTCTTTACACTGTTGTTTTCTGGGAGCCGAATTATAGCCATGACCTAATCTGTTAAGTAGACTAATGGGTCTGCTTCCTGTAAGATGTCTTCATTTCTCCTGTTTGCCTCTCTTCCATATCTACTTCCACTGTCCTATCTGTTGGTCTCTTCCATTTCTTCTTCCACTGTCCTATCTGCTGGTCTCCTGTTGCTTTCTCCTCATCAGTCCCACACCTACCATTTTCACCTGACTACACAGTCCACTACAGTCTAACTCCCATATTGTACTACAGATCTCCACCATCCATTCTTCAGCAGACCTCATGGCTATGTGAGCTTTATAGCTACTCTCCATCTTGAGCACCTCACATCTCTCCTGTTATGCTTGTCCATCTTGTCCTTTCATGTCCAAATGTTGGATCCCTGACTTTTTTTTCCTATGTATGTATTTTATTTATAATGCTGTCTCAGGAGCCTACTGTGCAGGTAGCTATCGGGGATTTTGTAGTTAAATCATATAAACCATTTCCCCTTGATGGCAGATGCAAAGACCTACATCACTGCAAGGATGTTGTGTGCCTCTCTCCCAACACAGATGTCTGCTGCCACTGCCTTGAAATGCCAAGCTCACATGCCCGCAATCCTGAGGCCACTATTGTTTTGAAAACTTCCTCTTATATGGAAGCAGTTTGCGTAACAGAATCACCATTTTTTTCCAAACAGGAAGGGTAAGACTGTGAGCCACTGACTTCCCACCCTCCCCTTTCTTACTCTTCTGATGCTCAGATTGCTAGTTAAACTCTATAATCTCTGTATGCCACAGAGCTGGGTTTGTAGAAATATATTTTTAATATAGACCAATCAAGTTTTATTCTTAACCTAACACAATCAAGGCAAATGGCAAACTGATGGAAAATCAAAATTAGAAGGATGAATGATTACCAGTTTACATTAAGTAGCTTACTCAAGGAACAAAGGATAAACCACGCCCATTATTCTTCTCTGGTGAACTAGTTTGACATTTCTTTCCAAAGCAGCCTGTTAACATCTAGCACTGTTCTGATACCAGAGATGCATACTTGTGAAGATGCAGATTTTGCAGAAGTAAACCTTTATTTCCCACCTGGATGTTTTTCGTGTTTCACTGTTGCAGTCATCACCTGTGGGTTATCCCTGCTGTGGTAGCCCTCGGCATGCTTGAATACCAGAGTCATTGTTCTGAGTCAGCTGCTGTCGCTTGCTGACATCAGGTTATCAGTGCTGTAAAGGAAGGCAGCCAACACCATTGCATCAGTCTTTCTTGCCGTGGAGTCATAGCAGAAGCATTTCGCAAGTGTGCTTGGTCAGTCACTACTACACTTGACTTGCAGCTGAAAACATCTAAAGGTAAGTACTCCATTCGGGATCCTTTTTTCTTGCAATAACTGATGTCTGAAAAAGTTAACAATTGTCTCACACGTGGAAAGCAAATACCACACCAAGACTGCCATACATACTGCGTCACTTGTTTAGGCCCAGGCCATGATGTCACCAGTTGCCGGTTCTGTGCCCTCTCTAACGTGGGAACCATTTGTTGTAGAGCTCTTATTGTAGCCAGGTATTTTCATCTTCAGTCTTCACATTCCTAAATGGTGTCCATCAGCCAGCCATCTGTAGACATTCCGAAAAAATGTAAGGATAAAGGTAGTCCACACAAGACTAAGCCTTCTGATGACTTTACCACTAAGCAGGTTGTTAGATGTTCTTCATGTTTCACTGTTGCAGTCATCACTTTTAGGGTTATCTGCTTGCAGTAGCCCTCAGTCGGCCTGATTAACAAAGTCTTGGGTCCTGCGTCATTTGCTGTCCCATCTTCCATGATGTCAGGTCAGGGGTATAAAACATGCAGCTCATGCCATTACATCAGTCTTTCTTGCCGTGCGGTGCCTGAAGCAGTACACAAATTCCGGTCGACCAACTCCTGAAATCAACTAAAGCTAAGTACCCCGTTGGAGAAACTTTCTTGCTCCTTACCGATGTCAGTAAAAGTTAATTGCATTACTTGTGGAAAGCAAATAACTCGTAAAGATTTTCATTCGTACTGTATTCCTTGCCTAGGCCCTCACCACGACGTACCGTGCTGTCGGTTTTGTGCTTTATTTAATCAGCACACTATCCATTGTCGGTATATTTTCGCCTCTAAATATTTCGGTTCCCTGTTTAATTATCCAGAAATCTTGTTTAGCCATCTGTCTACCAGGATTCCGAAAAAACATACAGAGGTGCAAAACTGCCAACGACGCTTCTCCTAAGCCAGTCGCCAGTTCTCCGGTACTCTGGTGCTTTTACAGCCCCAATACTTGCTACTTCTGATTCACAGGCCTCTACTGAGACTCATTCGGAGTCCGGTATGCCGTGAGATACTTCAACTATGGAACCTGCAGATGTCTCTACCTTGGATGGGTCCGGAGCCGCTGTGCAGGCACTGGCTTCTGAGGGTGTATTCAGGCCTACGGATTTGCATATTAAACCGATGCCTCCTTTTAGGCCTAAATCTCGAACCATGCCTAAAAAAAACAACTCCAAGACTGCAATTTCAGACCTCTATGCCTAAAAAACAAATAAGAATGGTTGAAGATTTTATAACTCTAATCTGGGGAAGCTAGCCTTCCTTTTCTAAGAGACCTAGGACTGAAGTTTATGAACCTTCTGACCAGGATTCTGACTTTTCTGATTCATCTGATGTGGATTTGCCCTTCTCTACTTATGAGGATTCTGATGCAGAGGACTCTATTCCCTCTGCTTCCCCTCCAGAGGATTTTTCTTTTGGTGAAACCTTACATACTCTGAGGGACCATTTCCACTGAGAGAGCCAGCATTTTTCTGATTCAAAAAAGAGGCTTGGGGATTTCTTATTCCTGCCTCAGCATAGGCCTTTAGCTGTTCCTCATGTACTAGACATTGTTGATGCTTTTTTCAGAGTTTAGTTTGGTCCCTGATTCTTTGCCTCCTGCCAGAAAACCTGACCGATATTACAGGGTTCCTGACTCTCACATGTTCCTTTTTAAAAATCCTTTTACGGATCCAGAGACTATTTAACATGGACCCAAGGGCATTAATGCTTCTGCTGCTAAAACTCCTACCCCTTTTGATAGAGACTCCAGGATGCTAGATAGATCGAGTAAGAAGGTTTACACTTCTGCCACCTTGGCTGTTAGGGCTTTAAACTGCCAGTTTCATATGTTAAAGTATCAGCAACATGTTATTGGATTGCTTAAATAGAAAATTATGCTTATTCCTGACTGTAGAAAATAAAGAATTGCTGGATTTAATGCTTTCTGCTGAACAGGTTGTAAAACGTACTTTGCAATGTGGATTTGATTCTTTAGAGCCCTCTTGCAGGGCTGCTGTTATTGGTTCTGTGCTCAGAAGGCATGCTTGGCTTAAGGAGCAATCTTTACCTGATCGTGTTAAAGCTAAATTGTTGGATGCTCTCTTAAATCAGGACTGCTTGTTTGGCAACGAGGCTGAGGAAGTTCTTAAAATGATGGAAGGTAAAGCTAAATCTATGCAAACTGTTAGATTTCTTACAAGTTCAGCCTCCTATATAGTAGGCACTGACCCTCTAAGAATTGGTCCTTTCCAGCCTCTTCAAGGTGTTCTCAAGCCAAACCCAGACATAGCAGAAACCCCAGGTTTCAGTCCCAGGGGACACACAAGACTAAGCAATGGGGGGTTTCCGCACCCAAATCAGGAAGTAAGACCCCCCCCCCACCATGGAAGCAAGACTCAATGACTTGCTTCTAAAACTTCCAAGCAATTCCCAACTGAAATGCTCCTTTAGGTGGAAAAATTGGTCTGCAGGCCAAAAACTGGGAACTCATTACCCAGGACAAATGGGTTTTAAATAGTGTCCCAAGGATACAGGTTTCACTTCCACACCTTACCAACACCATGTGGTTGGCCAGATCTACCCCAAAATCAAGTACTCTCTTAAGCATGGGGGCTATTCAGTTGGTACCAGAAGAGGAAAAGGGGCAAGGATTCCATTAGAGACTTTCTGGTACCCAGAAAAGGCAATACATGTCGTCCTATCTTGGTCCTTTCTACTCTAAATACTTTTCTGGTGATTCCAAAATTCAAGATGCTGACTCTTCACCAGCTGCTTTCTATGCTAGGCAAAGATGCATGGTTGGCAACACGATTTAAAAGAAGCATACCTGCACTTCTCTATCAGGGAGTCTTGCAGAAGATACCTATGCTTCAAAGCAGGCTACTCGCACTATTAGTTCTCTGCACTGCCCTTTGGCTTATCTACTGTGCCCAGGGTATTCACAATGTGCCTAGCTCCAGTCATTGCATTCTGCAGGCAAAGAAATATTCAAATATACCCATATCTGGACGATTGCCTAATTTAGGCAGAAAGCTAGGACATACTTTTGAATCATCTGGCCTTTGTTCAAAGGGCATGGACTTGTCTGGGATACACCATAAACAAAAATAAATCACACCTGGTAACCTGTCAAGACATTATATTCCTGAGAGCAAGCTTGAATACAACTTCCAGATGGCTTTCCTCACACCAGAAAAATAGATTCATTTGACAAACTAAACAAGTGCCCACAAAAATCCAGTTATCTGCAAGACAAATACTGCAAGCCTTGGGGTTCATGGCCTCCTGCATTCTTCTAATTCCATATGCAAGGTTGTATTTGAGGAAACTAATGGCATCTCAAAAGCCTACAGTGTCAACATTCACAGGATCTAGAAGCAATAGTTCCTGTTGTACCTTGCCTACGCCTAGAGTTCCTTTGGGCAGAGGCCTGCCCTAATAACAGGGGACTACCATTCACACTACCCCCTGCCACCCATACCTTAACAGATGCATCAGACTGTGCATGGGGAGCCCACCTGGTAGGGAAGTGCATTCAGGGCAAATGGAACCCAAGTCAAATGCACCTGCATATCGATCAAAAAAATGTTAGCTGTACAGAGTGCTCTGACAGCCTTCAAGGACCACATTCTTCCAGGACAATTAATGATAAAGATAGACAACACCACTGTTATGTGGTACATAAACAATTAGGGGGGTACACATTCTGACCCCTCTCTGCAGACTAGCCATGGCATTGTGGAACACAGCCCTGAGCTATCAAGTACATTTACAAGCTCAGTTACTGCCAGGAAAAGTAAATGCACTGGCAGGTGACCTAAGCAGAAACTACACAGACCCATACGTGTGGAAACTGGAACCAAGGATTTTCAACATGTTGACAAGCAAATGGAGGAGCCCATATACAGACCTGTTTGCCTCCCCCAAAACCATCAGTTGGACAAATTCTGCACAAGGACTCCCCACAAACAAGCTTGGAAAGTGTATGTTCTGTTCTTCAGCTGGAAAAAACTATCAGTTTATGCTTTTCTTCCTCTGCCTCTTCTCTCCAAAGTACTACTAAAGATCAAACAAGACAAACCAAGGACTATTTTGATTGCACCACACTGACCACGCCAACGCTGGTGTGTACCCCCCTTTTGCGCAGTGTCACTGTGGGTCCCATGTCACCTGCCTCAGACTCCTACTCTATTGTCTCCGCAGGAGAACCAAATTCTGCACCCTCCACTTCAAACACTGAATCTAGCAGTCTGACTAATTACGTAATTTCTCCTTTACCATTCCTCAGTAAACCAGAGATGGATATCATTTTAGAGACAAGAAGGCCTAGTTACCAGAGTCTTGCGCTGAAAAATGGAAAAGATTCTGTGCCTGGAACCAAGCTCAAGGGATGAGCACAACAGTGTCCGATTTACCTCAGATTTTGCAGTACTTAACTCCTTACCTCCGAGTGACGCCTCTAAGTGCATCTGCAGTTAACTCCTACTGACTCCTATAGGCATCAAACACCGCTTGTTGATATTTGCATCAATAATTCCAAAACCATGTTATGTACAAGGTTTTAAAAGATTGCATCTTAAAGCTTACACAATGCCAAACCCAACTGTATTAATATTTTACCACTGCTGAGTGCAGGTAAAGAGAACTCTTTTTATAATTCTAATTTATACAGATATAATTTTTACATTTTTCTAAATATTTCAACAACAAAGTAACACAGGCAGAACTCCTTAGCTTCATATGAAAGCTTTTAGCTAGATTAATAAAATGCTGCTATAACAGTATGTGTATAACTTGAGTGGTGGCTGAGATGTTCTAAGTTGGTTACAAAATATTACAAATGGAATAGTTACTGTGTTTACTGTGGCTTATAAAATTCATTTTAAGAATTAGAACCTAAAAAATACTACCACTGTAAAATAGTTTGTGCTGAAGCGTTTGCTATTTATACTTCTTTCAGAACCACTGTGGTTTCAGAAAGATTAACATTTGTTTGAAATGTGAGGACATAATTTGATTCTGTCAAAAGGCTTAGGCTCCGCCCATTGGAAGTTAGTGTAAACTTCCTGAGCTCCATTGGACTGAATGAGTTAACTGAGATGCTTCACAAGGGCCTGTCTTATTCCTCCACCAAAATTCACGTCTCTGCCATCATAGCCGATTATAACACAGAACCACCACTCTTCTCTCATCCACTGCTTAAGCAGTTCCTCAGAGGGGCCAAAAATCTATGACCACCCAGGAGAGCTCCCACTCTAGCCTGGGACCTTAACTTTGTATTGGAAAAGCTCACCCTTCCTCCTTTTGAGCCAGATGCCACTGAATACTTAAAATTCCTTTTTTGGAAAACAGCTTTACTTTTAGCAATCACTTCAGCAAGAAGGGTATCTGAATTACAGGCCCTCATGTCAGTGGAGCCTTTCATCATCTTTCATGCAGACAGGCTGTTCCTCAGGACCAGTCCCTCCTTCATGCCCAAGGTGGTATCCACTGTTGCCCTTAATCAGTCCATACATTTGCCAACCTTATTTCCTAATCAACAGAACAAAGGGGAATGGATTCTGCACTCCTTAGACGTGCACAGACAACTTTGATTCTACTGGACAGAACTAAACCTCAAAGGAAATCTGATCAACTGCTGGTGGCATTTGCTGCAGGGGCAGAGGGGAGGCTATTTCAAAGCAAACCATTTCCAAATGGATAGGCCATTGCATTCATTTCTGCTACAAACACCATAGAAAACCTATCACACAGGGGAATTGGACCCCACTCTACCAGGGCTGCATCTACCACTACAGTCTTTCTCAGAGGTGTACCTACCAGGAACATCCTAGAAGCTGCTACCTGGAGATGTTTGTGTTTTTCACTGTTGCAGTCATTACATTTGGGGTAATCTGCTGGTAGGTTGCCCTCAGTCAGCCTGAATAACAAAGTCTTGGGTCCAGAGTCGGTTGCCATCTTTTCCATTACGTTAGGTCATCAGGGGTATATAACATGCAGCAGACGCCATTACATCAGTTTTTCTTGCCCCAGATGTCAGGTGCCCCCTTAATGGGAAGCAATTAAATCTGTAAATATACAAGGTTATGCCTCCAACAAAAAAGCAAATGCACCAAAAAGCTTTTGAAGATGGTAAAGGAAAGTAAAGAACGATGGATACTCTTGGGTCTAAAAGCAAGGCCACACCTAGGAAAACTACCTCTAGCCACCATTTTACTCCTGCTACACCACCACCCCAAGCTCATATGCTTAAAATGGCAGAGGATCTTATCACCCTTATCAGGGGTAGTCAGGCCACACCTTCTAAAAGGAAAAGAGACCTTTCTCCTGAAATACTGACAGAACAAAATTCTGAGGTGTCTGATTATTCAGATTTTGAAGAGGAGCAACTTATTACTGTTTATGGGGATTCAGGTTTAGAGCAATCCATTCCTTCTGCCTCCCCACGAAAAGGTATTTTCTTTGGGGAAACGCTTCACACCCTTGGAACATTTCCACTTGGAATTCCAGGACTTCTTTCAGTCTAAGAAAAGAGAATTTCTAGACCTGCCCCAGCACAGACCCTTGGCCATCCCTCCAGTCTTAAGAGGTGGTTGATGAATTAACCCAGATTAACTCCTGACACCCTCCTACCTGCTCCCAGAAAACCTGACTGGTATTAAGAGTACTGGATTCTCACAAATACCTTTACAGAAATCCTGCTGCAGACCTGGAGGTCATTACACAGGGACCAAAAAGGAGCCAAGCCTAGTTCTGCAAAAAATCCTATTCCTCCTGACAAGGTCTACAGAGCTCTGCCAGATGGGGTAAAAAAAGTATACATTTCTGCAGCCTTAGCAACTAGAGCACTCAGCTGTCAGTTCCACATGTTAAAATATCAGCAACACACTTTGGAAGAATTAAAACAAAAGATTTCAACCTTTCCTGACTGCCAATTCAAAACAGTTGGCAGATTTACTGCACTCGACTTGTCAAGTGGCTAAATGCTCATTACTTTGTGGTTATGACGCCTGAGAAGCCGTAAGCAGCGCAGCAGTGTCAGGATCTTTCATTAGGCAGCATGCATGGTTGATGGAACAATCTCTCCCTGATCATGTCAAAACTAAATTACTTGATGCACCCTTGGATAAGGACCGCTTGTTGGGAGTATAAGCAAAAGAGGTGCTTAAAAAGATGGAAGAAAAAGCAAAAGCTATGCAAACGGTGAAAGATTTTCTTCAGGTACAACCTCTTAGGTTCAGCAGGACTTTTCCCTCAAAACACTAGTCCTTTCCTGCACCTAGCAGACAGGGGCAAGGTAAGCCCTGCAGGGACAGACCATCCAGACTCGTATCCCAGGGACAGCAGAGAAGCAAACAGTGCACCACTTCCACTTCAAAGGCAGGGAGTTCTAAGCCGTTCCTCTATGGCAAAAACTGACCCCCCCTCCCCCTTTTCACTGTCCAAAAACTAGGATGAAGGCTGTCCCTCTGCAAAGAAAATTGGCTTTCTGTAACAAAGGGCCAATGTGTCTTAAAGATCATTTTTCAGGGATACAAATTCCCAATTTTATGAGGGTACCCAGACTTTCCAAGTCAGTGGGCAGAGGCATTGAAATAAGTCCAAACTCACGTATCCCAAGGGGCAGTAGAACCTGCCCCCTCAGATCAGACTGGCAAAGGCTTTTATTCCAGACTATTCCTTGTTCATTGAAAAGGGGGCACTTGGCACCCCATCATAGATCTATCCATTCTGAACACCACCTTCCTGGTGGTCTCTAAACTCAAAATTCTAACTTTGCAGCAGCTGCTGCCTATGCTGACAAAAATGCCTGGTTAGTTGCACTAGATGCCTACCTCCACAACCCCAGAAGGGAATCCTGCAGGAAATTCCTTCAATTCAGAGCAGGCTCACAGCACTATCAGCTCTCTGCGCTACCCTTTGGCTTATTTACTGCTCCCAGGGTATTCACCAAATGCTTTGCTCCGGCCATAGCCTTTTGCAGACAGAAAAATATACAAATTTACCCTTATCTGGACGACTGCCTCATTCAGGCAGACTGCAAAGAAAAGCTCCTCAAGGACCTCCTCTGTCAAAACCTTCATAACCACCTTAGGATAAGCAACGAAAAAGCAAAGCAAACACCCTCCAGGAAGATCATTTTCTTGGGAGCACTGCTTGACGCTCCATCCCAAATGGCCTTCCTGTCCCCAGAAAAGCAGACCTTCCTGCGTCTCTGTTTTACCCAGCTGGCTTCCAGAAATTCCCTTAATGCGAGAAAGTTCCTGCAAGCCCTTGGGGTACATGGCATCTTGCATCCTCGTCATTCCTCTAGCCAGGCTTCACATGAGATCTTCAGTGGTACCTAAAGAACCTTTGGTGGGAGCGCACTCAACCTGTAGAGACCTCTCTCTCCAATCCCCTGTATGAGCAGAATTTCTCTGGTGGGCAGGGGCCTGTGCCCAGAACAAGGGTCTTTCCTTCGCCCAACCAGGCAGACCGTTACCACAGATGCCCCCAAAATAGCTTGGGACGCTCACCTAGAAGGCAGGTGCACCCAAGGTCTTAGGGATGCCCAGTACCTTCCCTTACACATCAACCCGAAAGAAATGGCAGTACAAAAGGCTCTGACATTTTTCAAACCCCATTTCAAGCCAGGGGTTCTGCTTACCAAAACAGACAACACCACAGTAATGTGGTACATCAACAAACTGGGACTGACCCAATCTTACCCTCTGTGCAGGCTAGCCATGACCGTCTGGCTGACTGCACCTTCCATGGGACTACACCTGATAGCCCAATACCTACCAGGGATCAACAACACCCTGGCAGACCATTTAAGCAGAAACCTTACTGGACCCCCACGGATGGCAGCTCCACAGAAAAAATCTTTACAAATCACTCATGCGTGGAGCATTCGGGAGGTGGATCTTTGCTTCGCATCTCAACCATCAGCTGAATAAATTCTGTACCAAGGAGTATCGCCTCCTAGTGTGGAAGGTGGATGCCTTGACTTTCCTCTGGAACACCCTCTTTGTATATGCATTCCCTCCTCTGCCTCTTATTTCAAAGTTACTGCTCAGCATAAGGTAGGGGAGACCAAAGGCCATCCTCATTGCTCCAGATCGGCCCAGACAACATTGGTACCCCTTACTGTGGAGCCTGACTTAACAGCCTCCCAGGCAACTTCCCCTGATTGTAGACCTCTTAACTCAAGTGGTAGGGAGGAGATGCTGCACTCAGACTTGCAGACTCTCAAACTTTCGGCATGGTTAATACTCGAAAGGCAAACAAGGGGCCCCCTGATAAGCAAACTGGTTCTAGACTTTGTCACAGAGGCAAGAAGGTCCAGTACCAGAAAATCATGCGCAGGAAAATGGAAAAGATTCAGCTCCTGAAGCCAGTCCAGAGAGGGCAACACCTCAAAACCTTCCATCCCTCTTATCCTGGACTACCTAACGGAGCTTAGTTAGTGTCCTGTTCTGTATTAAAATGTATGCCTCAGCCATTTCAGCTCATTTTGATACAGAACCGCCCCAGTTCCCCCATCCTTCAATTAAACAATTCCTCAGAGGGGCTTCTAATATCAGACCTCCCAGAAGGCCATCCACTCCAGCCTGGAACCTGAATTATGTTTTGGAAGAACTGACTTTACCACCCTTCAAACTTGCTGCTTCAGCAGAACTAGGATACCACTCCTAGAAAACTGCTTTTCTCCTAGCTATAACTCGGCCAGAAGGGTTTCAGAACTCCAGGCACTGATGGCAGTTGAGCCCTTCATCAGCCTCCATGCAGACAGGGTCTCCCCGAGGACTAATCCTTCCTTTATGCCCAAGGGTGGTATCTAATGTGACACTGAACCTGGCCATACATCTGCCCACCTTCTTTCCTAACCCTCAAAACAAGGAAAGAATTCTGCACTCAGTAAACGTGCATAGACAACTCGGATACTATCTGGATCATAATAAACCCTTCATGAAAACAGACCCACTACTTGTTAGTTTTGCCCCAGGGGCAGAGGGGAAGCCCATTTCCAAGTGGATATCACACTGTATACATTTCTGCTACAGATTGCATGGGAACCCTCCTCCCCAAGTCTATTCAAACCCATTCCACTAGGGCAGCCTCCACTTCTACAGCATTCCTCAAAGGAGTTCTCACCAGGAACATCTGGGAAGCTGCCACCTGGACTTCTGTCCATACCTTTACCAGCCATTACCACCTTACCTCTATTTTCAAAGTTTAGGGCAGGGTTTGGTTCTGCAGGGCATGCTGACCCATTTCTAGGTTTGTTACTAATCCTACCTTCCTTCCTTCTCAGTTTTGGGAATCTTCCCACAGGTGATGAGTGCAGCAGTGAAACGCGAGGAACATAGTAAGTTGTGTACACTTACCATAAATGTGGATGTTCATCGTGCATACAGCTGCAGTCATAACAGATCCGGCGTCGGTTGTCGTCGCTTCTTCCCTGACATCAGTGCGACAGGGGTATAAAGGAACCAGCCAACACCATTTTCTTAAGTCTTTCTTGACGCACGGTGCCCAAAGGAGAAGCAGTTCGCAAGTGCCGGTCGGCCAGCTCCTGAGATTACGAAAATTTGGAAACCGAAGTCTTCTTGAAAGCTAAGTACCCCATTGGGGAAACTTTCTTGCCTCAGACCGATGTCAGACAAAGTTAATAATTGTATTTCTTGTGGGAAGCAAATACCGCTTAAGGATTTCCATTCCCTCTGTATACCTTGTTTAGGCCCAGACCACGATGTCTCGGTCTGTCGCTTTTGTGCTACATTCAACAAATTCCCCATTAAGCGTCAGGCGGAGTTCGCCCAGCATTATTTTGGGAAAGCATTTAACTATATTATGTCGTCAGATACTCTGACTCCAGTTTTGTCTAAAAAACGCAAAGATAAGGACCGACACACGAGGTCCGCGGCCTCTACCGACACCACGCCAAAGCAGACTACACGTGGTCCAGTTCTCAGCGAGGCGCCTACGCAGCCCCTGACTACCGACGACACTTTGGCAGTGTCTCCTGTGCCTGAGGTCGCAGGCTCCTTGGCCCACACCCCGACTACAGATACCGAAGCCACTGTTGGCGTTGAAACTCAGAATGTGGACAGGTCCACCTCCACTCAAGGTGTTTTCAGACCTTCCTCTTCTTTCTCCATCAAGGCTTTCACTAAGTCTAAAGCAACCATACACTCTAAGACGAGCTACACAGGGCCCATCTCCAGGCCCGATGCCTAAGAAACAGATGCTTAAAATGGCTGAGGATTTAATTGCTCTTATCAGAGGTTCTCAGCCCCCACCGGACAAAAGACCCAGAGTGGAGGAAGATTCCCCCTCCTCTGATCAGGGCTCCATTATTTCAGAGCACTCTGATCAGGAACATTCTTTCTCCCCTTTTGAAAACTCTGATGCGGAGGAGTCCATCCCTTCTGTACCCCCCCCCCCCGAGGATTTCTCATTTGGGGAAACTTTGCATACCTTAAGGGAACACTTCCACTGGGAAGGCCAAGATTATTCAGATTCCAAGAAAAGGCTTAGGGAATTTCTCTTGCTACCTCAGCACAGGCCTCTGGCTATTCCTCCTGTCTTGGACATCCTAGATGATGTTTACTCTGAGGCCTGCCTTAACCCGGACTCTCTACCTCCAGCTCCAGTTAAGCCTGACAGGTACTACATGGTTCCTGACTCGCACCAATTTCTATACAAAAGCCATGCTGCTGACCCAGAAATCATCTCTCAGGGCCCCAAGGGAGTTGAGGCCGCCACTGCTACAAATCCATTACCTTCCGAGAGAGATTCCAGATCCTTAGAAAGGTGGGGGAAAAAGGTATATACCTCGGCTACCTTAACCATGAGAGCCTTAAACTGTCAGTTCCATATGCTAAAATACCAGCAGTTTTTGTTCTCACAATTGAAAAGTAAAATGTCACAACCTGAACAACCAGACTTGAAGGAGTTGCAGGATTTGATACATAGTGCAGAACAAGTGGGTAAGCATACCTTACAATGTGGTTTTGATGCTCTAGAGGCCTCATGTAGAGCTGCTGTTACAGGATCAGTCGTACGTAGGCATGCCTGGCTCAAGGAACAAGCCTTGCCTGATCATGTCAAAACTAAATTGCTAGACGCCCCTCTTCAAAAGGATGTACTATTTGGTGCTAATGCTGAGGAGGTATTAAGGAAAATGGAGGAAAAGGGTAAATCAATGCAAACTGTGAAAGATTTTCTACAGGTACAACCCCCACGTTTTAGTAGAAATTGGCCTTCCAAAAACTGGTCCTTTCCTGCCACGGACAGACCCCAAAGAGGCAGATAGAGGCGCCCGAGGGGCAGAGGGCAATCCCAAGGATCGTTTAGAGGCAGACAATGGCAAGCTCCTACACAAAGAGGTGGTGAGGATAACTCACAATTTTTCAGAAAGCAAACCCAATGACTTCCCCCTTTGCATGCCAAGCAAGTCTCAAATGGCAGCCCCCTTAGGAGGAAAGCTGGCATTTTCAAAAAATTGGCATATTGTCACAAATGACAAATGGATCCTGGACATTATAAACAGAGGCTACAAATTCCATTTTCACACACTTCCAAAAATGAGAGGCATGCCAAACCTGCCACACGATCAAACGGCAGAGGCACAAAGGCAAATTACAGATCTCATAAACATGAAAGCTATTCAAGAGGTACCTACGCACGAACAAGGTCAAGGTTTTTATTCCAGGCTATTTCTGGTACCAAGGAAGGGAAAAGATTGGAGACCTATTTGGACCTATCCATCCTAAACACATTTCTACTCGTACCAAAATTCAAGATGCTCACTCAACAGCAACTTCTTCCCATGCTGGGCAAGGAGTCTTGGCTGGTAACATTGGACCTCAAGGAGACATACCTGCATGTCCCAATCAGACAAAATTGCAGAAGGTACCTCAGATTTCTTGCAGGTTCAACCCATTATCAATTCTCTGCATTGCCCTTTGGCTTATCTACTGCACCCAGAGTATTCACGAAATGCCTGGCATCAGTAATTGCCTACTGCAGACTTCAAGGGATACAAATATACCCCTATTTGGACGACTGCCTGATCCAAGCGGACAGCAAGCACATTCTTCTGAAACATCTGGCTTGTGTAATAATGTTGAACTCCCTGGGATACACAGTCAACAAAAAGAAATCAAGGCTAATACCCTCTTGGAAGATAATTTTCCTAGGTGCAAATTTGGACACAAACACCCAGATGGCCTACCTCACACCAGAGAAGCAGGGGCAACTAATTCAATACTTCAGAGCACTAGCAAATTGCACCAGGCTGACTGCAAGGAAAATCCTGCAGGCTCTGGGATTCATGGCATCTTGCATCTTACTAATCCCATGTGCAAAGCTGCATATGAGGAAACTACAATGGTACCTGAAAAACATATGGTCTCAACACAGCCACAGTTTGGAAACAATAATACCACTAATTCCATGTCTGCAAAAGGAATTTCTGTGGTGGGCTCAAGCATGTCAAACACAGGTCTTACATTCAGCAAGCCTCAAGCAAATCAAGTCATCACAACAGACGCCTCGGACTACGCCTGGTTGGCGCACATGACAGATCGGTGCATTCAGGGCAAATGGTCCCAAAAAGAAAAGCACCTTCACATCAATCAAAAGGAAATGCTAGCAGTAATAAATGCTATTATAGCTTTCAAGGACCTTCTACAACCAGGTCAACTATTGATAAGAACGGATAACACCACAGTTATGTGGTACATAAACAGGGAGGAACACATTCTTACCCCCTATGCAGACTGGCCATGTCACTTTGGAACATGGCCATAGACTTACAAATGGAACTACAAGCACAGTACTTGCCAGGCAAGGAAAACACGCTGGCAGACAACCTGAGCAAGAATATGACAGATCCACACAAATGGAAATTGCATCTATAAGTTTTTACAGAAATAATCCAAGAATGGGGAAGGACAGACATAGATCTCTTTGCCTCCCACAAAAATCACCAGTTGACAAAATTCTGCTCAAGGATTTTCCATCCAAAGGCCTGGAGAGTGGACGCTCTTTCTTTCAGTTGGACATCAATGACAGTTTATGCCTTCCCACCTCTTCCTCTGCTTCCCAAAGTTCTATTGAAAACCAGAGCAGACAGACCAAAGATGATTCACATTGCTCCGGACTGGCCAAGCAACACTGGTACCCACTCCTGAGGAGCCTGACGCATTCCCCACCATGGACCCTGCCTCTAATGCCTCCTCTTCTGACTCTGCACAGCTTCAAAACTCTTCACAGCCAGCTAAAAACACTCAATCTAGCCGCATGGAAGATTCCTTGGCATCACAACAGGCCCTACTCTCCAAGGAGGTGCAGGATGTCATTTTGGAGACCAGAAGGCCATCAACTAGAAAAGCTTACTCCGCAAAATGGAAACTGTTTTGTGTCTGGAATGAGGAAAAAGGGCCAGGATCCTGGAAAACTGAATTTACCTCAAATACTACAATATTTGGCTGAGCTGCTAAGCAGTGGACTTTCATTCTCCTCCATCAAAATCCATGCCTCAGCCATTTCTGCAGAATACAACACTGATCCATCTTTATTCTCACCCTCTCTTAAGACAGTTCCTCAGAGGGGCTAAGAATCTAAGACCTCCAAGGAAACAACCAATACCTGCTTGGGATCTTAATTTCATTCTGGAAAAACTGACCTTGCCTCCCTTTGAGCCAGCTGCCTCATCAGATTTGCAATACTTGTCGTGGAAAACAGCTTTCCTTCTGGTTATCACATCAGCTCGTAGAGTTTCAGAGCTACAGGCTCTCATGGCTGTCCAGCCTTTTATCTTCCATCAGAACAGAGTTTCCTTACGAACCAACCCGTCCTTTATGCCTAAAGTGGTATCCAGGGTAGCTTTAAATCAGGCCATACATTTACCTACTTTTTATCCTAATCCTCAAAACAAAGGGGAGAGATTACTACATTCCTTTGACATCCACAGACAACTGCGTTATTATTTAGACAGAACAAAGCCTTTCAGAAAATCAGAACAGTTCTTTGTGTCCTATGCTGTAGGGGCTCAAGGAAAGCCAATTTCCAAACAGACAATCTCTAAATGGATAGCCCACTGCATACGCTTTTGCTATTCCTTTCATGGCCAAACTGTACCTACAGGCATTAGAACTCACTCCACCAGGGCCACAGCCACCTCTGCAGCTTTCCTCAGAGGAGTTCCTACCAAGGATATTTTGGAAGCAGCCACTTGGAGTTCTGTGCATACCTTCTCCAAGCACTACAACCTACCTTTATATTCCAAATCTAGAGCAGGCTTTGCCACTGCAGTCTTGCAGGGCATTTTGGCTCCTCCTAGTTCCACCTAGTGCCTATCACCCCTTTCTTAGCTTTGGGATTCTACCCATCTGTTATGACTGCAGCTGTATGCACGATGAACATAGTACAGTTTTGTACCTACCATAAATGTAGATGTTAGAGTGCTAATACAGCTGCAGTCCAGGTTTCCCTCCCTCCTTCCCCTCTTGGGACAGGCCTATTGGCTAACACATCCTCATACAACCTGATTGGGGTATTCATTTATGATGTATTTGCTTGCAACTACTGTATTTTGATTATATTGCACTGCATTATTGCACAAATTTATGTATTGCCTTCCTTCTGGGGGCATCTGACATCTGGGGCAAGAAAAACTGAAGAAAATGGTGTTGGCTGGTTCCTTTATACCCCTGTCGCACTGACGTCAGGGAAGAAGCGACGACAACCGACGCCGGACCTAGACTTTGGAATTCGGCCGACCGAGGACCCGCCTGACGGCAGGAGAACCCATCTGTTACGACTGCAGCTGTATTAGCACTCTAACATCTACATTTATGGTAGGTACAAAACTGTACTTTCTAGTGTATTCCCTGTTGCATTCTTGGTTTCCCACCCTCCTTCCCCCTTGTATCGTCTTTCTTTAGGGAGACATAAGGTTCTAATGGTGGCTTTTAGCCTCCAAGACCACTTTACCATATTTACTTGGGCCTCTGACTGGTTAGGGCAAAAAAAAACTGATGTAATGTCGGCTGCCTTCCTTTATAGCACTGATGACCTGACGTCAGGCAGCAAGCAACAGCAGCTGATGCAGAAAATTATTGACTCTGGTATTCAGTCTGGCTGAGAACTAACACAGCAGGGATAACCCACAGGTGATGACTGCAGCATTGAATACACTAAACATCTGCATTTATGATATGTACACAACTGTACTTTCTGCCTAAATTTCAAATAAACTAGTCAATGAAAGCTTTTCTCCCTTGAAACAATTTACAAAAATGCAAGTGCTTGAGAGGTTTGATAAATGTGCCTTATTTTAGTGTTGTGCACCAAGTGTAACTCAAACCAAGTCAGTAATCAAATGCTGTACTGAAGGGCAAGCCCCTCTGCATCCTTCCATCAGTCTGTGTGCCTCCTATAAACCTGCTTCTTATTCTTACTGTTGGGTCATATGACCTTGGGCCGAATAACTAAGATGTGTGGGATACTTTGCCTCCTTTTTTCAGAATTGCAAGGAGCTAGCCCTAATGCAAAAAATGTAAATTCTTACCTCTAGGTTGAAGGCAAACGTCCTCTTAACAATTGAATTTGAAAGTATTGGATAAGTTGGTGTTTGAGTCTTAAGAGACTGGGTTAAATTAGGATCTCCAAATTGATAAGGTGAGCAGTATGGCAAACTTCATATTTTTTTTTTCCTGGTGAGGTTTTTCTGGTTGAGGACTACAGTTACCCTAGAAAACCAGTATTCATTGCTTGCATACCCAATGTGTATAAGGCCAAAGACCATGGAAGATAGTTTGGAGCCAGAGTCCAATACTGGTGCAGCTGGAAGGATTTAACTTAATGTAGAAAAGTGACCTAAGAATGAGGGATTTAATAATGGTGCACCTGTTGAATTACTGAAGTTAAATTTTCAATGTATGAAAGATTTGACTTTAGCTGTAGCCAAAGTGTCTGATTCTTCTTGTTGGATTTGATTTTAGGTGCTAATCTGAAAGGTGTTGACATGGAAGGAAGTCAGATGACTGGCATAAATCTAAGGGTTGCCACCCTGAAAAATGCCAAACTGAAAAACTGCAATCTAAGAGGGGCAACTCTGGCAGGAACTGATTTGGAGGTAAAGGATTTGTGTAGAGCTGAATACATTTATTAACACATTGGAAAATATTTTTAAGTACAGCTGTATTTCAAGTAGCTGCTCACACCCCTCAAAAATAAAAAAAAACTTTGAGCTACTAAGTGTTTCTACAGAATTAATTTGTTTTCCTTTGGCAACTTCTTAACATAGTATAAGAATTCTAGGTTTGCAGTTGGCCAGTAGCCTCCTTGTACTGTCTCTGCAAGGTTGGTGCTTATCCCCTCTGGGAGGTGAACATACTAATTGTTGTAAGCAATAAAATATGCTTGTCTGCTGTAGGGAAATGAAGTTACTAAATACTCATAGACATTATGCTAAATGAAATTCTTGCCCTTGCTGCATATGTATAAAACCTAGACTATGGCCTAAGTGGGCCCAGAATCTGAAAGTATCCTTGGTGCCAGAATAGCTGAAAGAGAATGATAGGAGTGAGTGTCACTGCCATCCTGTCCATCTAGAGAGGAGGGAGTAGTTGGGTTCCCTGTAGCAATGTTGCCTAGCAGACTTTGAGTGTTGTTGTTAGGGCACTATGAAAGACTACTGCATGTTCAGACTTGTCAAGCAGTGTATGTGTTAGCTGAGAGTAAGGAGTGGGGGCACTTGGCATTCCAAGCAGTAGCACCTTTTCAGATTTACACGGGAGGATTAGGAAACGTAGAACACCTCAATTGACTGACACACACATACACACTGTGTGTGTGTGTGTAGGGGGGGGCTGATGGTGGTCACACAGTGGAGAAAAAAAAAGTGCTAGGTGACGGGGGCAGCATCACATGTTTGGCAATAGAGAAGAGCTAAAAAAGTTATTACCATAAAGTTCGAACTGAGTTGTCAGTTTTCATTCTTCAGCTGTTTGGTTTGGATCCGATCCTTGTTTAAGACTCTACCACTACTAAAGCTTGTTAAAACAAAGCGTGAGAAGGTCAAACAGAAAAAACATTTCATTAAAGTGACTTAAAGAAAAAAGTCATGGGCATTCAGAATTGCCATGTAGCTGAAACACCTGATGTTCATAAGGGTCATTTGTATAATCCCCTATGCCTCTGATACAATAGGTTTGAGTGGTCACTCAGTGGAAGTTCTAGCTTGGCTGGAGTTTTAATTACTAAAGCTTGTGGTAACCAAAATTCTAGCTTCTCCCTTACCCATAATGCAGAAACCCCTATCAAACCTCGGATCTTCCTTGCTGATTTTACCAGAAAAGTATCTCAACATACATCTATAAAGAGATGATTAAAATGTGTGTTCTATAGAGTAAACCATATCAGGAGCTCAGTCAAAAGGACATTGGTTTCCTCATAAGCTCTCATTCCTTTACAAGTTTGTAGAGACAAAGGATGGGGGTCGATGGGTGAAAAGTTGAGGAAGAATGAAAATGGCCAACACAGGTGGAACATTATGGCAAGTACAGAACTTGGTTATCTGATGTCAATTTTCATTCTATCCTCAACTGTTGAGACAGAGTCCTAGCTACCTAAAACTTTGGGTGGACTCTAAGGAATTATATTTTTCTAAGCCCTGTAGAACCACAAGATGCTTTACCCCTTGAGGCCAGAGCTAATTTGTAATGAGGACTTGCCCAAGTTACTGCTGCACAAACATCGTCCATGGAAAACCTGCATAGAAAAACTGAAGTTGCCATGGACCTAGTTGAATGGGCTCATAAAGTTTAGTTAAGGTAAAGCCTAATTTGTCGTAGATAAAGGAAATATAAGCAGCTAGCCATCTAGCTAAAGTTACTTTTGCTACTGGTTTACCCAGTTTAAAATCTAATGAGGAAAGATTTGTTAAGTAACTGTCTTCATGAAAAATCAAGTAGGGAAGTTTTGAAGACAAAGCTTGAATTTCTGAAACTTTTAGCTGAGTTAGACTACCAAAAAGACCATTTTCCAAGTAAGAAACTTAAAATCACATTTCACTGCTGGTTCAAAGAGGGAATGTATTTATGCTTAAAGGATGAAGTTCAGATCCCATGATTGATGAAGGGTCTTTAAACGGTTATCTTAAAAAAAGAGTGCCTCTCAAAAGTTTTGAACAGTTTAGCGGAGGCTACTCAAGAACCTTCAAATCCAATATGAAAATTATATATTTATGTTAATAGAACCTTAATGGTAGAGGAGATCACCCCATCTTTTAAAAGTAAAGCTAAAAATTCAGGTATGTTATGCATCACAGCTGAGAAGGGATCAACATGATTTTGTTCTGCCCAGTAAAATCTTTTTCCATTTACTGAATACAGTTTCCCTGTTGAGGGTTTATGGGAAGATAAAAGGATATGGAAGACAGGTGAAGAGAGCATAGGTTGTCTGGCTGTTAGAATTAGAGAAACCAGGCTGCAAGCTTGAGGTTTGAAATGCCTGAGTGAATCATGTCTGCTGGCTGGGTGAGACAGAAGGTTTGGAATCGGATCCAGAATCTAAGGTTTGTAAAGTAGATGAGGCCATAGGAAGGGGAGCGAAATCTGTTGAGGCCAATAACGTGCAATGAGGGTGACTGCTCTTCAACTTGACAGCTTTCTGTAGAAATTTCTGAATTAAAATGGTGGTAGGCATAAAGCAGACCTTGGAGGCCAGTCGAGAAGTAGAGCATCCCTCTGTGAATCCCTTTTTGTTAAATTAAAGGAAAAACCCCAAAAAGA
>NC_056743.1:597026235-597058735 GCF_019279795.1 Protopterus annectens
GGGTTAGGCTGGCATCTGTCATGGGTGCCCGGAGCTGACGTCAGTACGTAGTAGTACTTAAGCGCATGACCGACACCATATTCTCAGTCTTTCTTGCCGCGTGGTCTGAAGCAGAAGCAGCGTTTGCAAGTGCCGTTCGGCGTTCTGAACTTTTCAGTTTTCGAGTTTCAGACCGAAGACCAAGTTGGGCTAAATACCTGCTAGAAAATTTTTGTCTTTTCTTGCCTCAGTTAATCCGGATGTCAGAAAAAGTTAATTGTATTTCTTGTGGGAAACAGATACCTCATAGGGACTATCATTCTCTCTCTATTCCTTGCTTAGGGCCTGAACATGACATAGTCTGGTGTCGCTTTTGCGCTAGATTTAATAAGCGCACCATTAAACGCAGATTAGACTGTGCTAGGCTTGTTTTCGGTAAGCGGTGTAACTACAACTTGCCGTCGGATCCTCCGACGCCCGCTACCGCTAAAAAGCGAAAAGATAAATCTTTAAGGTCTAAACCGGAGGAGTTGTCTGTTACGGATGCCGGTTCTATGGAATCTACGGTTGAATCTGTGGATCCAGCCGAGGTCTCTGCTGAATCCCAGGGGGAACCTTTACTTTTGCAGGAGTTGGCCTCTCAGGAGTTAGGTCAGGCCGAGGGTGCCTCTCAAGTTTCTGTGGTTCCATCCTTACAAAAGGTTATTAGGCCTTCTACTTCAGTCACTAAAGGCCCTGCTAAGGCTAGACTGGGTGTTTCTGGTACGGGGCACAGTTCTGGTTCTTCGGGTTCTGTTCCTAAAAAACATATGTTGAAAATGGCAGAGGATTTGATTACTTTGATCAGGGGTTCTATGCCACCTCCAGAGAAGAGGCCTAGGGTGGAGGCAGATTTAGAGGGAATGGAGCATTCTTCAGATTACTCTGAGTCCTCAGCTGAAGATATTCAGGATTTTCCTCCGTATTCTGATTCGGATGCAGAGGATTCCTGTCCTTCTGCTTCACCTCCAGAGGATTTTCCCTTTTCTGAAACCTTGCATTCCATGAGGGAGCGTTTCAAGTGGGAAGGTCAGGATCTTTCAGATTCTCGTAAGAGGCTTAGAGAATTTTTGTTTTTGCCACAGCATAGACCGTTGGCAATTCCCCGTTTTAGATGTTCAGGATGTTTTTTCTGAAGCTTCCCATAATCCTGCTTCTTTACCCCCTGCCCCTGTCAAGCCAGACGGGTATTACAGAGTTCGAGGCACATAAATATTTGTACAAGAACCCTAGAGCTGATCCGGAAACTATTATTCAAGGGCCTAAGGGTGTCAGGGCTTCTGTGGTTAAGAATCCAGTACCTTTGGATAAAGATTCTAGAGCGTTGGATAGGTGGGGTAAAAAAGTGTACACCTCTTCTACATTAGCTATGAGGGCTTTAAATTGCCAATTCCATATGCTGAAGTATCAGAACTTTGTTAGGTCAATTGAAAGCTAAGGTAGATGCTTTAGCTGAGGGTATAGAGTGTAAGGAATTGCAGGACTTAGTTCATGCTTCAGATCAAGTTGGTAAACATTCCTTGCAGTGTGGCTTCGATGCTCTTAAGGCTTCTTCCAGGGTGGCTGCTACTGGTTCAGTTATTCGTAGACATGCCTGGCTTAAGGATCAAAATTTGTCAGAGCATGTTAAAGCTCGGATTTTGGATGCTCCCCTTCAATCTGAAGTTCTTTTTGGTTCCCCGGTGGAGTCAGTTTTGAAAAAGATGGAAGACAAAGCTAAGTCTATGCAGACAGTTAAAGAATTTTTACAAGTGCAGCCCCTAAGTTTAGCAGGAATTGGCCTGTAAGAGGGATGGTCTTACCCTTCTTTGGATTTTCAGTGTAAGGGCAGGTCTCGATGTGGTAGGGGCAGGGCTCACGCTCAGGGTTCTTTCAGACCTAGGACTTGGAGTTCTTCTGCACAATCTTCTGGTGAGGGCAGGGGTCAACCTTTTCGTAGACAGACCCAATGACCTGTATCTTCAGCTGCCGGACCCATCTCTTCTGGCAGCTCCTCTAGGAGGAAAGTTGGCACTTTTCAAACAAAATTGGCATTTGGTCACCCAGGACAAATGGGTGTTGGACATAATAAATCAAGGCTAAATCAAGGCTACAAGTTTTATTTTCACACTTTTCCCCCCTTTCAAAGGCATGCCAGATGTACCTCCTCAGCAAAGGATGGAGGCTCAGGATCAAATTTCTTTGCTTTTACAGATGGGGGCAATCCAGGTGGTACCTTTGTCAGAAGAAGGCCTAGGGTTTTATTCTCGTCTATTCCTAGTGCCAAAGAAAGGAAACACTTGGAGGCCAATTCTGGATTTGTCCATTCTCAATACATACCTAGACATTCCAAAGTTCAAGATGTTAACATTACAACAACTTCTGCCTCTGCTAGGAAAAGAGCACTGGATGATAACTCTGGATCTCAAAGAAGCCTATCTTCACATTCCTATCAGGCCCAGCTGCAGGAGATTCCTGCGTTTGGCTGGTACTTCTCATTATCAGTTCTCTGCATTGCCCTTTGGTTTATCTACTGCCCAGGGTGTTCACAAAGGTTCTGGCTCCTGTAATAGCTTACTTAAGACTGAGGGGAATACAAATTTATCCTTATCTGGACGACTGCTTGATTCTTGCTCAAGACAAAGACAAGTTACTTCAACAGCTACAGTATGTGATGGCAGTTTTAAGGTGCCTAGGGTATTCTGTGAACGAAACAAAGTCCAGTCTAGTACCCTCTCAGGACATGTGCTTTCTGGGTGTGAGACTGAATACAGCCTCTCAGATGGCTTTTCTGACCCCGGACAAACCAAGAACTCTTCACCTATACTTCCAGCAATTATCAGTATGGTCCAGGCTGACTGCAAGGACAGTCCTTCAAGCCTTGGGGTTCATGGCATCTTGCATTCTGGTACTTCCCAATGCCAAACTGCATATGAGGAAGCTACAATGGTATCTCAAAAGTGTATGGACTCAACACTGCCACGATTTGGACACTGTCATTCAGATAATACCGTGCATCCAGAAGGAATTCTTGTGGTGGGCACAGGAATGTCACCTAAACAAGGGACTCTGTGACCCGACCAGAGGAGAGTCAGATCTTAACGACGGATGCCTCCGACCTGGCTTGGGGAGCACACTTCAATGGGAAATGGATTCAAGACACGTGGCCTCCCAAATTACAGCATTTGCTTATCGACATGAAGGAGATGTTTGCAGTCCAGTTTGCCCTGATGGCTTTCAAGGGCCTACTTCAACCAGGACAGGTGTTGATTCAAACAGACAACACTACAGTCATGTGGTACATCAACAAGCAGGGGGGGACTCCTTCTTACCCTCTTTGCAGACAAGCTGTGATATTGTGGGAGACTGCTCTGGGGTTGCACATCACTCTTCAAGCACGGTTTCTGCCAGGAGCACAGAACTCCCTAGCAGATGTATTGAGCAGACAAATTGTGGATCCCCACGAGTGGAAATTGGATCCTCAGGTATTTCAACAGTTGACAGTGGCTTGGGGAACTCCAGACATAGATCTGTTCGCTTCTCCTCTAAATTTCCAACTACCAAAATTTTGCACAAGGATGTTTCACCCAAAAGCTTGGAAAGTGGACGCTCTATCTTTCAGTTGGAACAACCTTCACGTCTATGCTTTTCCTCCTCTGCCTCTTCTTACCAAGGTACTCTTGAAAGTCAGGAGGGACAAGCCTTGCATGATTTTAATAGCACCAGATTGGCCACGTCAGCACTGGTATCCTCTGCTGAGGAGTTTAATTCAGGAGCCTCCTTGGCCTTTACCACAGCTTCCTCATTTGTTGTCCCAGTCAAGCAGTCATTTGCTCAATGTCAGGGTGCAGTCCCTGCATCTAACGGCCTGGCGTATTCTGTTTTAGAGCCTGTGGGTTCTCAGCTTCCCCAGCAGGTTTTGGATGTCATTTTGGAAGCTAGGCGGCCTAGCACTAGAAAAGTTTATGCTGAAAAATGGAAGAGATTTTTTCTTTGGAGTACAACAAAGGATTTTGATGTTTCGGTACCTTATTTGAGTTGTACACTGCAGTACCTTACTGAATTACTGGACAAGGGTTTGTCTTTTTCCTCTGTGAAGGTTCATGCTGCAGCCATTTCTGCTCACTATGATTGTGACCCTCCTTTATTTTCTCACCCTTTGTTTAAGCAATTTCTTAGAGGGGCAAAAAATATAAGACCTCCACGTAGAGCTCCTACTCCTGCCTGGGATCTCAATTTTGTGTTGGAGAAGCTTACTTTGCCTCCTTTTGAACCTGCAGCTACGTCTGAATTGAAGTTTTTGTCTTGGAAGACTGCCTTTTTGTTGGCCATTACTTCTGCCAGAAGGGTATCTGAATTGCAGGCTCTCATGGCAGTTGAACCCTTTCTAATATTCCATAAGGATAGAGTTTCTTTGCATTAACCCTACTTTCATGCCAAAAGTGATTTCTAATGTGGCCTTGAACCAGTCTATCCATTTGCCTACCTTTTATGCTGATCCCCAAAATAAGGGGGAAAAAATCTTGCATTCTTTGGATATACACAGGCAGTTACGTAATTATTTGAGCAGAACTAAGGAGTTCAGACAGACTCAACAGTTTTTTGTTACTTTTGCTTTGGGTTCACAAGGGAAAGCTGTTTCAAAGCAGGCTATTTCAAAGTGGATTGGTAATTGCATTGCTTTTTGTTGTTCTCATCATGGGAAGAATGTTCCTGCTTGGATTAGACCTCATTCCACTAGGGCTACGGCCACTTCTACTGCTTTTGAGGGTGTAGCTACTAAGGACATTTTGGAAGCAGCTACTTGGAGTTCAGTTCATACTTTTACTAAGCATTATCATCTCCCTCTTTTCTCCAAGTCCAGGGCTGGGTTTGCCACTGCAGTCTTACAGGGCATGTTAGCAGCCCCTAATGCCTTTTAGTTTGCCAGCCTCCCTTTTCCTTTGGGATTCTACCCACAGGTTATGACTGCAGCAATGTGAGATGAAGAACATAGTACAGTTTTGTACCTACCATAAATGTAGATGTTCGAGGATCCACATTGCTGCAGTCCTATTTTCCCTCCCTCCTTCCCCGCTTTGGTTTGGGGTTGTGGTTGTTGTTTTTATTACTTGGGGATAATTATTTTTCTCCTTTATGGCTCTGGCCTTTTCTCTTTAAGGCCTTCTGACATCTGGGGCAAGAAAGACTTGAGAATATGGCGTCGTTCATGCGCTTAAGTACTACTACGTACTGACGTCAGCTCCGGGCGCCCATGACCGACGCCAGCCTAACCCTTTGGTATTCGGGCCGACCGAGGACAGCGGACTACCCACAGGTTATGACTGCAGTAATGTGGATCCTCGAACATCTACATTTATGGTAGGTACAAAACTGTACTTTTCTTCTACAGACTTTTCCTGGTACCCAGAAAGGAGGGCACCTGGCACCCTATCCTCTATCCATTGTAAACACCTTCTTGGTGATACCAAAATTCAAAATGCTCATCCTCCAGCAACTGCTACCTATGCTCTCCAAGAATGCTTGGCTAGCCATCCTAGACCTAAAAGAGGCCTACTTCCACATTCCTATCAGGGAATCATGCAGGAAATAGCTGTTTCAGGGCAGGATCTCTGAACTTTCAGTTCTCTGCGCTTCCCTTTGGCTTGTCTACTGCTCCTAGAGGTTTCACAAAATGTTTGGTTCCTATCATTGCCTTTTGCAATCAAAGGAATATCCAAATTTACCCATACTTAGATGACTGACTAATTCAGGCAGACAGTCGGGGAAAAGCTGCTCAAGCACCTGGCGTTTTTAAGTCCCTACTGATCTCCCTAGGGTACACTTTCAACGAAAAATTCAAATTAGTACCCACCCAAAGGATCATATTCCTGGGAGCAAGCCTGGACACAGCATCCCAGATGGCATTCCTTACACCAGAAAAGCAAACTTACCTTAAATCCTACTTGTCTCAACTAGCCACCAGACCCTAGTTAATCCGCAAGGAAAATTCTGGAAGCTCTGGGGTTCATGGCATCTTGCATTCTACTCATTCTGTGTGCCAGACTCCATGTGAGGAAACTTCAGTGGTACCTAAAAAGCTTTTGGTGTTAACACTGTCAAGACCTGGAAACTCTTGTACCAATAATACCTTGGCTATGGAATGATTTTCTTTGTTGGGCAGCAGCTTGCTCCCACAACAAGGGACTACCTTTCTTGCCACCCCTGACGCCCAGACCCTCACCACAGATGCATCAGACTATGCCTGGGGTGCACACTAGGAAGGCAGGTGCATACAGGGCCAATGGAGCCCACAGCAATTCCATCTGCGCATCAACCAAAAAGATGCTGGCTGTCCAGTACGCATTGACCGCTTTCAGGCCCCTTCTCTCCCCAGCGGCTCTCCTGATCAAGAGAGACCACCACTGTAATGTGGTGTATCAACAAGCAGGGAGGGAATCGCTCTTACCCTCTATGCAGGCAGGCCATGACCCTATGGCACACAGCCTCTGCCATGCAACTATGCTTGTTAGCACAATTCCTGCCAGGCTCTCTAAACTCTGGCAAACAACTTGAGCAGAAAACATCTGGACCCACATGAGTGGCAGCTAGACCAAAGAACCTTCACCCTAATAACTCAGAAATGGGGCACCCCGAAGGTCGTCCTCTTTGCTTCCCACACCAACCGTCAGCTCCACAAGTTCTGCACCAGGGAGCCTCACTACATGGCCTGGACAGTGGATGCCCTATCTTTCCCCTGGGTCAGTCTCTCGGTCTGTGCATTTCCCCCCTACCTCTCCCCAGGGTACTGCTCAAAATAAGGGAAGAAAAACCAAGGACAATTCTGATTGCTCCATACTGGCTTCGCCAGCACCGGTACCCACTGCTCTGCAGTCTGTCCCCACTGCCACTATGGCATCTCCCTCAGACCCCAACCTTCCTGACCCACATTCATGCATCCCCAATTGCAGACCCTCAATTTGCCAGCCTGGCTTAATCCCTGACCACTGATCAATCCTACCAGTCTCCGTAAACAGGTTCCAGATGTTATGCGTGAGGCTAGACGCCCTTATGCTGACAAATGGAGAAGTTCCACAACTAGATTCAGGGTAAGGGGAGCTGATATGGCACAGCCCTCCCTACCTCTCATCCTGGATTACCTAGCTGATCTGTTACACAATGGTCTCTCCTTTTCCTCTGTAGAAGTTCATGCCTCTATCTCTGCTCATTTCAACACTGAGCATTCACTTTTCTCACACCCTCTGATCAAACAGTTCCTAAGAGGGGCTAGCAACTTGAGGCCACCGAGAAGAGTACCTATCCCAGCTTGGGACCTAAACTTGTGTTGAAAAAGCTCACCCTGCCCCCCTTTGAACCAGCATAGTCAGCAGAGTTAGTTTCTCTCCTGGAAGACTGCCAGAAGAGTCTCTGAACTACAAGCACTCATGGCGGAAGAGCCCTTCATCATCTTCCATGCTGACAGGGTGTCCCTCATGACTAACCCCATGCCAAAAGTGGTGTCCAGTGTGGCTCTCAACCAATCCATTTATTTGCCCTTTCCCTAACTCGCAAAACAAGGGGTGAAAGGATCCTCACTCTAGGTGTGCACAGCTCAGATTCTATCTAGACAGGACTAAATCATTCAGAAAGACTGATCAATTACTGGTCAGCTTTGCTGCAAGGCAGAGGGCAAAGCCATCTCTAAACAAGCAATTTCCACATGGATAGCACACTGCATCCATTAATTTTACAAGTAACATGGGAAACCTCCCTCTAACGGGGTCAGGGCTCACTCTGCCAGAGCAGCCTCCCCATCTGCAGCTTTCCTCTCATGGGTCCCCACCAGGGACATCCTGAAGGCTGCCACATAGACATCTGTTTACTCTTTCACCAAGCATTACCACCTGCCTATCTTCTCCAAATCCAGGGCAGGTTTTGCCACTGCAGTCTTGCAGGGCATCCTAACTAGTCCCTAGGCTCCTTGATCGTCTCCACCCTTTTCCTCAGCTTTGGGAATCAACCCAAATGTGATGACCAACAGTGAAACACTAAAAACGTAGTACAGTTGTGTACACTTGCTATAAATATAGATGTTAGAGTGTATTCACTGTTGGTCCTGGTTTCCCTCCCTCCCTCCATTCCCCTTTCTCCCCCCCCCTCCCCCTTACAAGGAACTTTTTGGTATTTACTTCCACCATATCCTGGCTAACGCTTGGGGTCTCCTGACAGGGCAAGGAAAACTGATGTAATGGCGTTGGCTGCTTTACTTTGTACTACTGAAAACCTGAAGTCAGTCCTGAAGCGACCGCAACCGACGCTGTAATACTAAGCCTCTGGTGTTTGGGCCTGCTGAAGGCTATCCTGGCAAGGATAACCCCAAATGTGATGACTGCAACAGTGAGTACACTCTAGCATCTACATTTATGGTAACTGTACACAACTGTACTTTTCGGTGCTGGAAGCGATACGACAGGCTCGCTCAGATAGGTTTCCACCTGTCATTTCTCATGGTTTTATTGCAGGACCCAGTGAAGTTCTGGTTCTGGATCAGCCCTCTAATGGGGCAAATTACATTTCTGAACAGTGCCCTACCCATGCTGGGAGCTCTTCTATTGCAGGGGGGCTTACTCAACATGAGAACTTGTGAATGGAAATAACATCTCTCAGACTGCAACAACCTCTTCCTCACAGACCCAGCTAGTTTCACCTGACAAATGTATTGGATGTCCTTCAAGGATGCATCTGCAGTTATCACATATGGGTTGTCCTGCCTCAGGCTGCCCTTCGGTTGGCCGGATTCCAAAGTCTGGGTCCGGCATCGGCTGACGTCGCCCTCTCCCCGACGTCAGAGCGCCTGGGGTATAAAAGCGTCAGCCGACACCATCTTCCTCAGTCTTTCTTGCTGTGTGGTGCCCGAAGCAGAAGCAGTTCGCAAGTGCCGGTCAGCCAGCTCCTGTAATTCAGCTACCGAAGACTTCAAAGCCTGGCACCCGTTGGGGACTCTTTCTTGCCTCAGCCGATGTCAGATAAAGTTAATAATTGTTTAACTTATGGGAAACAAATACCTCATAAGGATTTCCACTCTTACTGCCTCCCCTGCCTAGGCCCAGACCACGACGTCTCGGCCTGTTCAGCCTGTGCTTCCTTCAACCGACGCACTCTTAGATGGGCGGAGTTCGCAGAGGAATTTTTTGGGGCTAGTTTTTCATACAAAATGCCGTCGGAGACTCCGACTTCACATTTAATAAACAAACGGAAGGACAAGGACCGACATACGCGGGCCGCGGTTTCTGCTGAAACCACGGCCAGGCCTACCGCGAGTGTCTCGGCTGAAACTGAGTCCTTGGTACTTCCGACACCCAAAACCACTCAACCGACAACCTCTGCCCCAGAGGCCCCTGCTGAGTCGGTTATTGAATTTCCTTCAGAAACTGGTGTTTTGGAAACTTCCGACACCATTACTCTAGACAAAACTACTCCAGCACGTGGTGCAGCTAGGCCTCCTGCAGCCATGCCCATAAAGGCATTCACCAGGGCTAAAGTTGCTAAACATACAAAAGCTATGCCTCCCAGGGTTATTCCTCAGGGACCCTCTACAAGTTCTCAGATTCTTATTTTAGCAGAGGGCCTTATTTCCTTGATTAGGGGATCTCAACCTCATCCGGACAGGGGCTCTCAACCTCCTCTAGACAAAAGGCCCAGGGTTGAGCTCTCTCATCCCCCACTCCTCAGAGGAGGCCTCTGATGGATCTGCTCTCTCGGACTACCAGGAGGAGGCTTTTTCGGCCTACGAGGATTCTGATGCAGAGGAATCCATCCCCTCGGCCTCCCCTCCTGAAGAGCTATCCTTTGGTGAGACCCTTCACACTATGAGAGAGCATTTCAAATGGCAGGGCCAGGAATTTTCTGATTCCAGGAAAAGATTAAGAACTTTTCTGCATTTACCTCAGCATAGACCTTTGGCTATTGCTCCTGTTTTGAATGTCATTGATGTGTACTCTGAGTCTAGCATACCCCCTGACACTCTTCCCCCGGCCCCTGTCAAACCCGATAGGTACTACAGGGTCCTGGAATCGCATTTTCTTTACAAGGCACACTCTGCTGATCCAGAAACTATTTCCCAGGGCCCTAAAGGCGTTGCGGCTGCCACCTCTAAAAATCCACTCCCCTCTGAAAGGGAGTCCAGGGCTTTAGAGAGATGGGGTAAAAAAGTGTGTACTTCTGCTACTCTTTCTATGAGGGCATTAAATTGCCAATTTCATATGATACAGTACCAAGAGTATTTGTTAGATGAATTGCATAAGAAACTGTCTTCACCTGAACCCCTAGATCGCAAATCACTACAGGATCTGGTACATAACTCCCAGCAGGTTAGTAACCATTTCTTACAATGTGGTTATGATGCATTGGAAGCTTCATGTAGGTCAGCTATGACAGGTGCAGTCATACATAGACATGCTTGGCTGAAGGAACAATCTCTGCCAGACCATGTTAAAGCTAAGCTTCTGGATGCTTCCCTGGAAAAGCAAAAGTTATTTGGCTCCACTGCTCAGGAGGTCTTAAAGAAGGTTGAGGAAAAGGCAAAATCTGTACAAACGGTTAAAGATTTTCTACAAGTCCAACCACCAAGATTCAGCAGAAATTGGCCTGCCAAGAATTGGTCTTTTCCAGACAGAAAGATTTCAGAGAGGCAAGAACAGGCGTGCCAGAGGTAGAGGGCAAGCTAGAGGCTCCTACAGAGGGCATCAATGGCAGCCTCCCAACCAGAAAGGTAGTGCAGGACCTACAACTGCTGCACAAGGACACTCAATGACTTTGCTTTGATTCCGCCAACCAGGGCTCAATTAGAAGCACCTTTGGGCGGAAAGCTTTCTTTATTCTCAGACAATTGGCACATTATTACAAGAGACAAATGGACACTGCAAATAATAGACAGAGGATACAGGTTCCATTTTCACACATTACCAAAAAGAAAAGGCATGCCAGACCTGCCACCAAATCAAAGGGCAGAGGCTTTGAAACAAATCTCCAAATTAATGCAAATGAAAGCTATAGAAATGGTTCCTCTTTCAGAACAAGGCCAAGGTTTTTATTCCAGACTTTTCCTTGTTCCAAGAAAAGAAAATCAACGGAGGCCTGTTCTCGATTTGTCCGCACTGAATACTTATCTCATTGTGCCAAAATTCAAAATGCTGACTCTACAGCAACTCCTTCCCATGCTGGGCAAGGGGTCTTGGCTGGTGACTCTAGACCTCAAGGAGGCATACCTGCATGTCCCTATCAGACTAAGTTGTAGAAGACACCTCAGATTTCTTGCAGGCTCAGAGCATTATCAATTCTCAGCATTGCCCTTTGACGTATCTACTGCGCCCAGAGTATTCACAAAATGCCTGGCATCAGTAATTGCGCACTGCAGACTTCAGGGGATTCAAATATTCCCATATCTGGACGACTGCCTTATACAAGCGGACAGCCAACAAGCTTTGGTAAAGGACTTAAATTATGCCATCCACATACTGCAGGCATTGGGATATACAGTCAACTTTCACAAATCAAGACTTGTTCCATCCCAAGGAATAACTTTTCTGGATGCGGATTTAGACACAACCACCCAAATGGCTTTTCTCACAGAAGAAAAACAAAGACAACTACCGGATTACTTAAAGAATCTGACAAGACAAACTCAGCTGACTACAAGGAAAATCCTGCAGGCCCTGGGTTACATGGCATCTTGCATTCTTCTCATTCCCCAAGCAAGGGTGCATATGAGGAAACTACAATGGTACCTAAGGAGTTTATGGACTCAGCACAGCCACAGCTTAGAAACTTTGATCCCACTCATTCCATGTCTCCAAAAGGAATTTCTGTGTGGGCTCAAGCAAGCCAATCGAACAGGGGTCTGCCCTTCAGCAAGCCAATAGCCAGCCAAACTATTACAACGGACGCTTCAGACCACGGTTGGGGAGCGCACATGGAGGGCAGATGTATTTAAGGACTGTGGTCACAAAAGGAGCTACACATGCACATAAACCAAAAGGAAATGCTGGCAGTGATACATGCAATCGAGGCCTTCAAACTCTTTTTGCATCAAGGCCACCTGCTAATAAGGACGGACAACACCACAGTTATGTGGTACATAAACAAGCAAGGAGGCACCCATTCCTACCCTCTTTGCAGACTGGCAATGAATCTATGGGAACTTTCCTTGAAACTCAATATAGACCTGCAATCCCAGTTTGTGCCAGGAAAAGACAATATACTGGCGGACAGCTTAAGCAGAAATATCATGGATGCACACGAATGGATGTTGCACCCAGACGTCTTCCTACAGAACACAATCATAGGGAAGGCCAGACATGGATCTTTTTGCCTCCCCCCACAATCAACAGCTGAAGAAATTCTGCTCAAGGACATACCACCCACAAGCATGGAAAGTGGACGCCCTATCTTTCAGCTGGAGAACCCTAACAGTTTATGCATTTCCACCTCTTCCATTAATGACCAAGGTCTTACTGAAGATAAGGACAGAGCAGCCAAAAGTGATTCTGATAGCTCTGGACAGGCCAAGACAGCACTGGTACCCACTGTTAAAGAGCATGTCACACACGAAACCATGGCCTCTTCCTCAATGGCCACTTCTCCTGACATAGCACAATTACAAAACTCTGCATTCCAACCTGAAAACCTTGCGGCTAACAGCCTGGAAAATACCTTGACTCCTCCTCAGGATAAGCTATCCAAGAGAGTGAAGGATATCATCATGGAAGCTCGCAGGCCTTCCACAAGAAAGGCATATTCAGCAAAATGGAAAAGATTTCACATTTGGAACACCACAAAGGGCCTAGATGCGACAGTGATGAACATGCCACATATCCTGGAATACTTGGCAGAAATGCTCCACAATGGCCTGTCTTACTCTTCCATTAAAATTCATGCTTCAGCAATTTCAGCAGAGTATAATACTGATCCACCTGTTTTTTCTCATCCTCTTCTAAGACAGTTTCTAAGAGGAATTGAAAACATCAATCCTCCAAGGAAGCCTCTAGTGCCTACTTGGGACTTTAACTTCGTGTTGGAAAAACTAACTCTGCCTCCCTTTGAACCAGCAGCATCTGCAGAACTACAGTTCCTGTCTTGGAAGACCGCCTTCCTTCTGGCCATAACCTCAGCAAGAAGAGTATCTGAGTTACAGGCCCTCATGGCAGTACAGCCATTTCTTATTTTTCATCAGGATAGAGTGTCATTGAGAACCAATCCTTCATTTATGCCAAAGGTGGTATCCAGGGTCTCCTTAAACCAAGCTATTCACCTGCCTACCTTCTTTCCAAATCCACAAAACAAAGGGGAGAAACTTCTGCACACTCTGGACATAGACAGTTGCGCTACTACTTGGACAGAACGAAAAGCTACAGAAAAACTGACCAGCTGTTGGTAGCATATGCTGCTGGTGCACAAGGAAAAGCAATTTCCAAACAGACAATTTCAAAATGGATAGGGAATTGCATTCGTTTCTGTTATTCCTGCCATGGAAAAACTGTGCCAGCTAACATTAGACCTCATTCCACCAGAGCCACAGCCACCTCCACAGCCTTCTTAAGAGGGGTGGCTACCAAGGACATTTTAGAAGCTGCTACATGGAGCTCCGTGCATACATTTTCCAAGCATTAAAATTTACATTTATATTCCAGATCCAGAGCAGGCTTTGCTACGGCAGTCCTGCAGGGCATCTTAGCTACACCATCCTTTACATAGATCCTCCACCCCCAGATTGGCTATGGTATTCTACCCATATGTGATGACTGCAGATGCATCCTTGAGGGACATAGTACAGTTTTGTACCTACCATAAATGTAGATGTCCGATAGGTATGCATCTGCAGTCAGGTTTACCCTCCCTCCTTCCCCTCTTTGGTATTTATGGGGTACTTTTCCCTAACATAGCTAGCTGGGGTTATCTATTATGGTGTATTTGTTGTGTGTGTGTGTGTGTGTGTGTATTCTGGGGCAAGAAACACCGAGGAAGATGGCGTCGGCTGATGCTTTTATACCCCAGGCGCTCTGTCGGGGAGAGGGCGACATCAGCCGACACCGGACCCAGACTTTGGAATCCGGCCGACCGAAGGGCTGCCTGAGGCAGGACAACCCATATGTGATGACTGCAGATGCATACCTATCGGACATCTACATTTATGGTAGGTACAAAACTGTACTTTTCCCTCTTCTGATCTGCAGACATTGTGCAGTGATAAGGGAAAGTATTACCAGAAACTGGAGTATTTTAACAAGTAACTGTGATGGTGAACACATTCTAGCAGAGGCACCAACTTTCCTTCACAAAAGAACATGCTCATTAGGCTTTCCTTTGAAAATAGGGTTTCTCCTTTCCTGCTCCAGCAGCAGCTAGACACGGACTTGGCCTCAGGCATGTTTTCATGTGGAGGATGTGTGGCTTGTGCTTACATTTACACTAGTTTGTCTTGCACTTTTACACTTTGCAATAAAACAGTGACTTTTCATAAGCATTTTGATTGTAATACTGTGGGGGGTAGTTTATGCTGGTTTATGTTTTGTCAATTTTTACATTGGTAAGACTTGAAGAAAATGATAGGCTCTTAAAGAATACTGTAGAGCCATTAAAGGCAAAGATCAAAGTAATGCACTTGATTGATAAGCATAGTCTTCTATGTACTGGGTTTGTAAAATTAATTTTTTATGTGTTGGAGCATGTGGTTTCTTTCTTTAGGGATTTGGACACAGAGGTCTGCGAGCTGAAATGGCAGTTGCTGTTGAATGCGGATACCTCTCTGCGACTAAATGGGACACTAAATCTAAAATGCGCATTGAAGTGGTATAATTAATTTGCATAATGTTTGAGTTTACTACTATTTAAACAAAAGCTACTTTTTAATTTACATTGATAGGAGTCTGTTGCATTCTGTTGTTGGGCACGATCTTATACCATGGTACACGGTACACCTACTGATTGATTTAACCTACTGCGATTGGCTGAAGCCTGAAATGTAGATATTTTATTGCTATACTGACTCTGTCTGGGATTTGGGTATTGTATTTAATTTATCTGAAGAAGTTCTAACACTAATAAAGGAACAAAAGCGCTAAACATTTGTTCAGCTTGTTTCTTTGTCTGGTGATTCACTAACATTTGTTTGTGCCTTTTTTCAGTTTTATTTTATTTATTTATAGGTGTGTGTCTGTACACACACACACACACACACACACACACACACACATATATATATATATATATATATATATATATATATATATATATATATAAAATATGTATGTGTGTGTGTGTGTGTGGGTATGTGTGTGGGTATGTGTACCAGGAAAGGCATTGTGGGAATTAGAAATGTACTATCATGTAGGGGAAAAATGTCAATGATGGTAGTTAGAAAAACAAACGGAATGCTCAGCAGCCTAAGATAGCCAAAAGCCTTAACGCAATTTTATTAAATCAAAAAACAAACAGCGTTTTCGCTACTAGATAAGTGTAGCTTCATCAGAGGCAGAAAAACACAGAAAAAAGGCGCCAACCAGAATTTATATTAATGGCAGCCTTGTTAAAATCAGCTGGTATATATATTACATCACTTCCTTAGACTATTTAGATGTTCACAAACACCTATTTCTCAAATCATTTCAGCTAAAAATCTATAATATCTCACCCTTCCAGTAAAAACAAATTTATGTAAAAGAATTTTGATACATATAAAATTATGGTACATATAGAATTAGTACATTTAAAATTAATACTTTTAAAATAAATACTTATAAGTTCATTTAATATGAAATAAACAATGTGTGACACTTGTGTATAACCATAATTATGATATAATATACAAAAAATCATCCTATATATTGAATCAATTATTTAACTCCATACTGGATAAAAAATTATTAAATCCATGTGGTAGAAACAAACCTATTATAGTAATGACATATCAGCGGAGGTAAGATCTGTATTTTAACACAGGAGCTATATTGCAGCTTTCGTTTAAGCCTGGCATGTTAAAGGCGTCTAATTTAAGCTGCCATTGTAATTCCAAAATTTCTAATAATAAAGAGATAGGTCCTCCCCTGATAGATTTGTGTTTACAGTCAATACCCATAAAAACAAAGTTATGCCCATGGTTGGAAACCACATGTTTGGCAAGTGCATTCTCACTTTTTTTATTTCTAATTGCATATATATGTTGGTATATGCGCTCTCTGAATTTTCTATCAGTTTTTCCGACATAAAATGCCAGACAACAAACGCAGAGAGCAACATATATAACAGATTTTGTATTACAATCTATTCTGCTATTTATCCAATATTTTTTATGACCAATACTAAACGAGCTCCCAGTTCGCAAAACGTGGCACCAGTTGCAGGCCCCACAGGTAAAACATCCTTTTGTTTTTTGAAAAGCTTGTGCTGGTACATTTGTTTGCAATAATTCCTTAATGTTGTGACCTCTCCTAAATGTGAACCTTGGTTTATCACCAAGTTTCTCAACTAAAAAGGAATTATTAGTAATGAAATACCAGTTTTTAACAATAATATCTGATATTTCTTTAGAATTCAAACTAAAAACAGTAGAAAAGGACAAAGTAAAGTCCCTTCTAGGTTCCTCAATCACAGTAACAGGACCAAGACCTGTACTTGCCACTTCGGTTACCATATCTTGTTCACTAACATTTACAAGCCTATGATCAAGAATTAAGGGGGAAAGAATTCCATTCCTTCTTTTGTTAGAAACTTCTAATATCATTTCTTCTATGACTAAGGGTGGGTAACCCCTGTCCAAGAAAAATTCGCTAAGGACTGTGCATTCTTCCTCAAAACCTTTAAGTTCACTACACATCCTAACTGCCCTAATTAATTGCCCTTTAATAATGGCTTTTTTTAGTTTGTATGGATGGGCACTTGTGTAGTGTAGGAATGAATTAATGTAAGTGTCCTTACGATAAATAGATGAAATGAATCTTAGATTCCTTATGTCTTTTTTCAGTTTAACATCCAAATAATCTATCTCACAAGTATCAAATTTGGAAGTAAACCTAAGGAATGTTGTTGTACTGTTGAAATATTCAATCAACAACCGTGCCTCTTCTTCATTGCCCTTGAACAGAATAAAAATGTCATCAAGGAATCTGGTGTAAAAACATATCCTATTTTTCCATGATGGGTGGTTTAGGACAAATTTCCTCTCCCAGTGTGCCATAAACAAGTTGGCTACAATGGCTCCACACGGAGATCCCATGGCAACGCCCTGTTTCTGGATATAAAATTCTTTTCCAAAGACGAAAAAATTAGAGGACAGAACGAGATCTAGAAGTTCTATAATATTATTGATCACGTCTCTTGGAGCTTTTAATTCAGACAGTAACAACTCCAACCACTCTATAGCCTCCAAATGAGGTATGGAAGTGTATAAATCGACTACGTCGACTGTAACAAAGTTGTACTCACTGTCAAATGTAAAGCTGTTAATACTTTCTAAAAAGCTCCATGAGTCCTTACAAATACTTGGAAGGTATTCCAAGTATTTGTTTAACATAGAATCTATGTATTTAGCTGATGGATAAGAAATGGAAGACCTTCCATCAACTAATGCCCTCATAGGCGGATCCCCAAGATTCTTATGAATCTTGGGTATACCAAACATGACAGGCGTTCTTGGTTGAGTGATGTTAATATACTCATAAGTCTCAAGGTCTATTCTACCCTCAATAAAGAGGTCCCTAAAATACCCCTTAATCCTATGAATATTAGTGTTCATCTCATTAAGAGATGAATGGTTGTATGCCGGTGTGTCCAAAACCAATGACATTTTTTCATTATATAAATCATGTTCAAAGACAACAAGACCACCACCTTTGTCAGGTTTCATAACTCTGACAGAGGATTCCTTAAGTTGGTTTAAGGCCTGCAACTGCTCTTTTGATATGTTAAAAATACTTTTCCTAGCCCCCTTAGTATTATTTAAATGGCTGATACCTAATTCGCAGGCATTTTCAAAAATACGTAAGCCTACGTGTAAAGGGGGATTAAAGATGCTCGGAAGCTTTATAGCAACTCTATCTTCATTGTTAGAATTGTTAAACAAAAGCTTTAAATTAAGCTTCCTGACAAAGCACTTCAGGTCAATAAGTACTTTAACAACATCAAAATGTCTCGATGGAACAAAATTGTAACCTAATGAAAGTAACTCAACTAACTCAGGTTCTAACGTCAGTGATGAAAAATTGTAAATAGTGAAATCACCTTTTTTGTTCTTTACAATACTAGGACAATTAGGGGCTTCTAAAGGTGTTACTTCAACTTTTAATTCTTCCAATTCCTGTTCTTCTTCCTCCCCTGATTCTGATTGGGTCCTTTCACTAAAAAATGTGAATTATCATTTTTTGAATTATCATTTTTTTGAATTAATAGTGTTTAAAGATTGAGCCTCATGTCCCCTCCTTTATTCTTGTTTCTGTTACTTCTTCTAACTACATTCCAATTACTGGTAGAGGTTGCAGCTTCCCCCTCATCCGGAACCTGTGTATCCATACTTGGACTCTTATCATGCCCAGAGCCTGAGTCCTCGTCTTGAATGACAAAATTTGCCAATTTAGGGTAAGCTGTATTAGACAAGTAAACTTGTCTATCCCTAAATAGTTTCTTGGTTTTTTGAATTTTCAACTTTCCCATATAAGTATCGATGCTTGCAAAAATGCGTTCGTAATCGTACCTGAACTTTTCAAAGGAAACATACATTCTAATTTCCTCATCTAATAGATTAATTTCTGTAGTCAAGTTATCAATACATACAGTATAATGTTTAATAATCAACTCCAAAAGATCAAGTCCTTGTTTTTGAAACATCGCCTTTAAATCCAATAAGAAAAGCATTTTCTTTGATTAAACCCGAGGGTGTGAAATTGTTCCTCAAACCCTTAGGTACCATATTTTCAGAAATGCACTGTTTAAAGTAAGCGACTTCTAACTGTAGCTTACGTATCTTTAAAGTCTTATTGTCCAAAGTTTTAAGCTTCTCAGACGCATCAAAATTGTCTTCATTGGAACACATAGGACCCTGCACCGGCAAACCATCGCATAAAGGTTGCAAAAAAGATAAAAAGTCACCTGTATTATTAATCCAATCCGCAGCCGATGAAACGCCAATAAGTGCCTTTCCATTTGTCAATGTGTTAGTAGAATGCGAGTCCTCTTTTTGAGTGCAATGAGTACAAGGATAAGGGAAAACCTAGTAACACGAAAATATTTAATATGTATGGCAAAAAATGTGCGTGTAATATACAAAGGGAAATGTTTATCTGACAAAAACACAAACTTGAGAGCTATGGCTGACCATGTCCTTTTATGAAAAACTGCAAACAAGATCTGAGGTATGTAAGGGGTTGGTGCATTTTGGGTAAGGGAGAAGCTTGAGAGCTTTAGGGTTGCAACAGGCTTTAGTAACTGCCAAGTAGTATCCAAGGGTAGGATCTGAACCCAAAGCTGAGGATATATTGAAAATTGACATCTGGTCACAAGTTTCAAAGTAGAACATGCTTTGTTATACACGTATCCTGGAATTTTACTGATAGTTTTGTGCAAGAAAATTTGTGCGTTACTGGCAGTAGTTTTTGACTGCACATTGTCATGTGGTATAGAATTCTTTAGCATCCATTGTGCTAAACATCTGTATGTCAGAATTTAGAAATTCAGTTATTTGAAGTGCTTGAAAGTATCAATTACTCTGACACAGAAGTTTCCATTTTGCTGGCTTCACTAAGTGCTAGTTAAGAAATGGTAATTGTGAATGCTGGGCAGTACTTAATAGCAGCAATGATTCAAGCTATGGAAAAAGGCAGTATGAGCTCCATTTATTTTTGTCATGCTTCTGCTTGCTCTAACCGTGGGATTCATTTTTTTCTTTCCTAGAACTGTGATCTTTCTGGATGTGATTTGCAGGAAGCTAACTTGCGAGGGTCAAATGTTAAAGGTGCCATCTTTGAAGAGATGCTGACACCACTACACATGTCGCAAAGTGTTAGGTAACCTGGATACAGTATACTAAAGCCATACGGTGAGTGAATGCAGTTGAAACTTAAGAGTAAATTTTCCTTTTTTCCTTATTTTGAATGCAGAATAAGTTATGAAATAAGAAAATTTGTTTATCTAATAGTGACATGCAGTATTGTAAGAGTGGGGCAAACTTGACATGAAGCACAAAGTTTCTGCTTTGTAATAAAATGGCAGTACAGGTTTTTTTTAATTGATTTGCAGTTGAAGATCTAAGCTGGGAAGAGTGTAGATCTGTAGAAAGCCAGTTGGAATGGAGTTTTCTGCTTATTTTTTATTTTTATTTTGTTCACTGCTGGAGCTGAAGGATTTGTGGATTTTGTTGCTATGTAAAGCGGATTGGTGCAAATCACTTTTACACTAAAAGCTGAAAATTGTTTTGGGCTCTCTACTTCTTGAAGTGGGGGGTTTGTCAAGGACTTGCATGGCTATGGTGACACTTGACTCCCCTGTTCTGGGCCAGTAATCAGAACCTGAATCCTCAATACTGATAACAGTGAGGGACATTCAGTTGGAACAAAAATAGATACAGTATTTGCATATGCAGCTCTGGGCACCAAGCACAGTTTCTCTTAAGAGCACCCAGGGAATGCACGCAGTCTGTCAGCTGGGTTTCCCCTCTTGTGTGTCTCCTTTCTCTCTCTTGGCCCCCAATAAGACTCCACTGGCATAGCTGTAGAATTGAGATATCAGACAAATGTTCCAAGCCAAGTCCTCCACCCTTTCTGTGAAACTAGTGTGCTTTGTGTCTCTGCTCCAGGTAGCTGATTACACACTCTGAGATTTGATTTTCACACACACACACCTGGGAAAGGCTGGCAGATTTACCAGCTCTGTTACCTTTGCCCAGACTATAAGGTTGTTATGCTACCACTACCCAACTAATCTAAGGCTCTTACAAGAGTACCCAGTTAAACAGTACAAATAACACTAAAACAAATGGTAGTGTTTGACCAGTGCAGTAAGGTTTACAGGAGTGACCACAGTATTACCAAGTAAATAGAAGTACTCTCAAAGGTTAAAATCTCTAAAAGACCAGCCGCAATGAAAAGTTTATGTATATTTATATATGTAAAATAAAATATGAAAATATGAAAATATTAAATATTTACAGTAAACACCAGACTTTGTCACAGGAAGTATTAAAAATAATACAGATGGATAGATTCACACACATACAATGAGATTAGTTAAGTACTAGTCTGCATTTTCCTGACTGATGTAAAGAATTACTATTTCATGATTACTTACTAAAGCAAGGCAAGATGAATTGGGCGAGTGGTTTTCCTTTGTCAGATTTCAAAAGCATACTGCCCTGATACTTCTGTCTCATGTAGTATTAAAACATAATTTTAGTGCTGGATTACAAAGACTATTGAAACCTAATTTTAGTGCTGGATTGCAGAAAGACATCACATACATCTGGTCATTTGACTCTGGTTTCTGCACTTCTCCCTTTGGTAGAAACTGAACCAGAATTTAGCATGTGTTACCATGCACACAGAGTTTTGCTGAGATTTGTTATAGCATTTGGAAGCTATAAAACCATTTTGAAACTTCCACCCTTCTAGGTTACCGTTTAGTTCACCTCTGACAATACAGTAGGATTCCTAGTCCTTGTTTTCAGACATTTCGTCTGTGGCTGCAGTCAGAACTGTAAGATACAATCTTTATGGCTTAAACCAGGGAATTTAATTTGACTGTTTTTCAATGTTAGCTGGACTGAGATTAACCTCTTCTCTTCCAGTATTCCCTTGCAGTATATTAATTTCAACAGTTACAATACAGTCTGACATACTGTTGTATTTTACTTCTGTCCAGCAGGACCCACTGTTGGTACATTTTTAGCACACACAGCTTTATAAATGTTTTCAACACAAGGATGTATACAAATCAGTTTGTTATACAAATGACATAAAATCAGACATAAAAACTATGCTGGCATGTTAGGCATCTATTGCCGTACTTCTCTTGGCACAGCCGACAATACCTCAGATCATATCTCTTCCCCCTTTGAAGACTCAAGCTATTTTTTCAAGTGACCCTTGAGGTGTGGCTTGAGGGACATGAGCCTGTCTGGAAACACATTAACCCATCCCCTGTCTAGAGAGCCCATCTGCAGTGGCATTGCTTGACCCCACTATGGTGCGCACCATCATATCATATTGCCTGCAACCTTAAGCTCCATCTAAATAACTTGGCATTTTACTGGCTGGCCCGATGTAGCCATGCCTCCTGCCTAGCAGGTCTACTATGTAATTCACTTCACTGACTTTCCTTACCACTTCAGAGGGTCCTTCCCAAGTTGCCTGCAGCTTATTGTGTCTGACAAGAATGAGCACCATAACCTGCTGTCCCACATAATACTCTTGGTCTTGAGCATTCCTGTTATACCAGGCCTTTTTTTGTTGGGTTCCTGTCATGTTCTCTTGGGCCAAGCCCATTACCTTCTGAAGCCTCGTCATGGGGTTTAGGACATAAGCTATAAGAGACTCCTCGTGGAATTCACATTCCCTCCCATTCATCACAAATCCGATGTTGAGGCCCCCTCTTTCTCTGCCCATACAACAATTCAAAGGGTGAAAAACCTGTGGTTTCTTGGGGTACCCTTCTTTATGCAAACAGCAGATGGGGTAAATATTTGTCACACTTTCTCGTCAACTGATCTGGAAATGCCCTTAGCATGGTCTTCAGTGTATTGTTTAACCTGTCCATAAGACCATTAGTCTGGGTTGGTAGGGGGTGGTTTTTAGGTGCTTCACCCCACAGCGATCCCACAGTCGAGCCCACAGGTCTGACATGAAATTGGTATCTGTCAGTATTTCTGTGTGGGAACATACCCTGCTGAAAATCTCTAAAAGCATTTCCCGCCACTTCTGCCTCGATGGGGAACAGATCCAGTGCCTTAGGGTATTTAGTAACATAATCTACTACCAGCAGGATATACTTAACCCCTGTAGAACTTGGGGTAGTCAAGAGGTCCCACAATATCCTTAGCTACACTGTGAAACGACTCCTCAATCACAAAGGCATCAAGGGAGCTTTGACCTTGTCTCCTGCCTTGTGTACATTTTGCTCTGCATACAGGTCCTGCAGTACACTATTCATCTCTTGCAATCCCAGACCAGTAAAAGTTCTGCATAATACATTTCTTGGTACGCTTTATGCTGATATGACCTGCAAAAGGAATGTCATGGGCTATGGCTAGAAGTGCCAGACTCAAGGCACTACCAACTGCTGTATTACCTCACCCTCTAGCCCTCTTGCAGGGGTCCACTTCCTGTATAGTGTCCCTTTATCCCAGTATGCAGACTGTCCTTTTCCTTGACAGTTAGGTGCCTCCATAGCTACCTCCTGAAAGCCTCTTAGTATAGGGTCCAAGAGCTGAGCTTGTCTCAACTTTATATTTGTGACCCTTCCCACCCAGCTCCCCTTCCACAGGAAGTCTGGTATCTTCAGACGGCGGTGCCTCACTGTCAGCCTTGGTACTACCACTCACCTCTGTCCTTGCCATCACACTGTCCAAGGGAACACCAGTACCTACCAGCAGCTGAGGCTGGCTTTCAGGCTTACTGCTGCAGGGTAGATCTGTACTTCACATAGCCACCTCACCAGCCCTGGCTTCAGATATGGGATCTGTCTGGGCGTCCCCAGGCTACCAGCCCTCACATGCCTGTCTCCAGTCCTGACTGTGTAACTGCATGCACACACAGTACTGCATTATCAAAAATCATTTCCTGTCAGGACATCTGCAAGGATATCCTCACACACCTACTTGCTTACTTCCTTTTCTACCTTCCCAATCAAGTTGAACCCTCGCCAAAGCCATTTGGAATGGGGTCCCTCCTAAAGCTGTGACTGGAGTGGACTTCTCAGCAAGTACTGCTCTTCATTAACCACTGCAGGCCTCAATGGTTATGTCAGAAGCAGTCGGTCTTAGTAGTGGCTTGTTTCTTCCACTAAGGTAGATTATAAACTCTAGTGATGGGCTGGTATCCTTGTTGTCTGCTGACAACTTACCACTGATATTCTGTTCCTCCTTGTTGGCTCCATCACCTTTTTTCCCCGCCTTGCCTTTGTGAGCTTCTGAATGCTGCATGGCCCCACTAACTACGTTTAAAATGTCTAACCCTTGAAACTGGCTGTGTACCTGAACTAGTGGCTTCCTCTGTTAGGGTAGTTTAGACTGCCCACCATGGATTCCCTTATATCCATGTGCAGCACTGGTCATCTCCTTGTGCAGGGATGCCATGCTTGCTAAGTAGAGATCCCCTTTCTTTCCCCCAAGTCATCTCCAGAGTTGTACTCCTGGTTTGCCAAATAGATTCTCATGTCCTTAGGCAAAGTGGTAAGGACTTGTTCCCTCACCAGAAGGTCTGCTAGCCTTTCAAGTGGTGTCCTGACACCCACTCACCCACCTGTAAAAACAACTGCTTAACTCCACAATCTTGCTCATGAAACTGTTTTCTGAAAACTTCATGTGTTAACTTAAAACATTCCAATAAACATTCCCATGGATTCTCAAAAGCTTGCACAGTGTGCATTATTAGTCTAAGATTAAATTTTGCCAATATGGTGGCTGAGCGATCCCCGTATATGCAACTCTGACGTGTGCGAGCGCTGTAGCACTGGTGCTGCACGTCCCCAGCCCCTATATGCAAATCACCCCATTTGCAGGTGAAAACCATGCAAATGAGTTGCATCTCCCATCCAGGAAGCAGGAATCTGGGTGTGCAGGACTAGCATAATATGCAGAAATGTACTCTTTTTAGTAACTGAGTACAGTACTGCGAACTCCAAAATGGAGCTATGACCACTCCAAATAAATGCTGCACATCATGGAGGAAGAATACCAGTAGCCAAGTAGAAGGCCATTGGCATTGCAAACAATGCTAAATGTACAAAATACAACTTTTAAGATATGTCTGCCAATCACGGCCGTTGAAGCATAGGGCAGCGGCTTGTAAATGGGGACCAGTGGGGAAATAAAATAAACCTAAAACAGTCCAAGTAAAATCCGTATTCCACAATGCAAGTCAGTGGCAGGTAAAAGGCAACCTGGCCAGTGAGTAGTGGTTGGTAAGGGGGAGGCATGTAACTATACATGAGTAGGCAATTCTGTGCAAATGAGAGAGAGGATAGTGAATCACGGTTTTCTCCAGCATGTGAGGCATGTCCCAACAGTGTGCAAGTATGAATGGCTGAGTGCAAGGCTAGGAGGTAGGTGACAAGTGTGGGAGTGTCAGGCATACTGTCGGCAGATTGGAGCCATGTTGCTTTGGGGTGCTTCCAGCGTAGCACAGCAAAGCCAGGAGGGGTGTCTAAACCTGCCCACGTATGACCAACTGTAAGTGGGTGTGCCCGCCGTGCAACAGGATCTACAGGAAGATAAAGGAAGTGAACCCAGGAAATAGTGTGCACATTGCAGTACAATTGCACAGCGCACCCCTGGGATGAATCAGAAGGGCAGTAGGAAGTTTATCGGGGGTAATAGGTTTGCTGCCAGGTGAAACTGATAGGAACCCGCCAATTACACAGGCAGCAGACCAGCCCAACCCAGAAAGCTACTATAAACAGTGCAAACACCTACTCCTCTGGCTTTTCCCACACACTATGCCACCGGTGTAAACAAGTGGGTAACTTTTAACACTCACACCAGCAAAATGTTAGGGGCTGCAATAGCTATAGTACAACTTGTGGAAGAGGCTGGGGGTGACGAGGATGGGAATGCTGCCAACCAACCCACAGTGAGGAGACTGAGAAGAGTATACAAACCCAGGGTGACCTACCAAGGGCTACATGAGCTATAGGGTGGACAGGGACCTCCTGCAGCAGATTGTTGACCTCTGCTGGCCACACCTGACACACAGAACTAACGGAGGGGCACATGTCCCAGTGGAAATGAAGGTATGTGTAGGCCTAAGAATAATAGCTAAAGGTACCTTCCAAAGGCCAACTGGGGATATGATTGGAATCTCACAGGCATCAGCATCCAGGGTACTCCCCAGTTCCTGGATGCCATGGCAGCACATGTCAGTGAGCACATATATTACCCCCTCACCCGTGAGGCATTGGCCAGCAGTATGAGTCTCTTCCACCAAATAGTGGAATACCCTGAGGTAGTGGGTACAATACACTGCACGCACATACTCATCAAAGCACCACCCAGTGAGCAGGGTAGGGCCTACATCAACCGGAAGAGCTTCCCCTCTAACTGCCAGGTTCTGTGCGATGCTCGGGGCATAATACTGAATGTGTGCTGGCTGCCCTGAAAGTTCCCACATCTGGCATCTGACACAGCTGTACCAGAAATTTGCCAATGGGGACGTCCCCCATGGTCACCTAGTGAGGGATGCTGGATACACACTGGAGCCGTGGCTGATGGCACCCATCAGAAATGCACACACACCCAAACAAGAACTCCATAATGAGACACACTCACAAACAAGAATCATAATAGAGCGTGTGTTTGGGATGCTTAAGTCATGGTTCCAGTGCTTAGACACATCTGGTGGAGCCTTGCAATACTCACGAACTACATGTACCCAAATTGTCCTTGTATGTGCCATGCTGCACAATATAATCCTGCAGAAACAGCTGCAGCAGGAGCAGCAAGGGGCAGGGCCATGTAGCCCCCCCACCAAGGCCTGCACAGAGTGACACTGAGGAGGAACAACCTGAGCCTGCCCCAGTAGGCTGAAGGAGGCGTGCCCAGTATGGCCTGGCAAAGAGGCAGCGCATAGCACATACACTGACATGGGAGGGACCCAGGGATTAGCACCTCTCTCCCTCTCACATACCGTAAAAGGGATGCCTGACATGGCACTGCCTGTGCATAACCATGCGTAGGCAGTGTTCAACTTGCATCCGACATAGGCAGCCCTTCAGCACCACCCGCAATACTGGGATACCCACAGGATAAGCGACTCACATGCCAGTCGGGGGAGGGGTCACATACCTGACAACAGTCACAGCCAGCAAGACCGGTGTAGAGAAACACAAACAAATGCCATACTATGGCCTCTGAATGAGGGGTATGACTGACCCCTACCCAGGCCTTCAGGGACAGACCACAGCAGGTTCCAGGTAGTGGGATTGTCAGTTGTGACACCTAGAAAGTCAAACTAATGTGTATGCAATCAAATGATAAGAACAGATGTACACCGGTATGGCATAGCCAGCATTATGGGTAAGACTACTGACAGAATCTGACTGCAGGACATACAAGTACAGTCCTAGCAAATGTGTACAACTGTCAGGTGTGCACCCCACCTCACATAAATACAGTAAGTCATGTGCACCCCCCCAATCAGGTGTAGAAACATAGAAATAGTCACGTGTACCCCTTGCTATGCATACATGTTGCAACAGTCAATGCTGGATGATTGGTAGATACCCTGCAGACACAGCATGCTACCTGCCAGTGTACAACACAAAGGTCAGCTGTGCAGTACAAACCACCGGACATGATCCACACATGCATAACAGATGGCCTACCTAGGCATGCTCACACACTTCAACACATGAAGGCCATGTATGCAAACAAGTGGAACAGACATATCCAGCATTTGCGATAGTTAATGCACCACTCATGCCTTGCACATACACTGGCTAGGAAGACAGACATGTATGGAAGGACAACACACCGTAATACCCCAAAGGTAGATGGATGTATGTGTGGAAGAGGGTGACTGACAAGGAGCCATACACGCCTGCCCCGCCGAGCGCACAGCCAAAGGGCCCCAAATACATCTGTTGCAGATGTCACACACTGCAGTTACTAGCGACCAGTACCTGTCAGCACCACAGACTATGTGGTCCACGTGCCAGCTGTGCAACATGGCTGTACAAGGACATAGCTAATTGCCCTAGACACGCACTTGACATATGACAAGGTGTGTGGCCTCCTGTGGAGTGTCACCCCTATATTTATGGTGTTTGGGCCATGCACACAGTGGTCACCCCATAGCGGTACCCAGACAAGCCTGCTGAGGTTATCCATTGTGAAATGCACCTTTGTGAGAGTTGTTGGCCAGTAATCTCTGTGGCGCATCCCATACGGTCTCTCGGTCTCGCGCTCTCGGTCTCGCGCTCTCGGTCTCGCGCTCTCGGTCTCGCGCTCTCGGTCTCGCGCTCGCTCTCTCGCTCTCGCTCTCTCGCTCTCTCTCTCTCTCGGCTCTCTCTCTCGCTCTCTCTCTCTCGGTCTCGGTCTCGGTCTCTCTCTCGGTCTCTCTCGGTCTCTCTCTCTCTCTCTCGGTCTCTCTCTCTCGGTCTCTCTCTCTCTCGGTCTCTCTCTCTCTCGGTCTCTCTCTCTCTCGGTCTCTCTCTCTCTCTCTCTCTCGGTCTCTCTCTCTCTCGGTCTCTCTCTCTCTCGGTCTCTCTCTCTCTCTCGGTCTCTCTCTCTCTCTCTCTCGGTCTCTCTCTCTCTCTCTCTCGGTCTCTCTCTCTCTCGGTCTCGGTCTCTCTCTCGGTCTCTCTCGGTCTCTCTCTCGGTCTCGGTCTCTCTCGGTCTCGGTCTCTCTCTCTCGGTCTCTCGGTCTCTCTCTCGGTCTCTCGGTCTCTCTCTCTCTCGGTCTCGGTCTCTCTCTCTCTCTCGGTCTCTCTCTCTCTCTCTCGGTCTCGGTCTCTCTCTCTCGGTCTCTCTCTCTCGGTCTCTCTCTCTCTCGGTCTCTCTCTCTCTCTCGGTCTCTCTCTCTCTCTCGGTCTCGGTCTCTCTCTCGGTCTCGGTCTCTCTCTCGGTCTCTCTCTCTCTCTCTCTCTCGGTCTCTCTCTCTCTCGGTCTCTCTCTCTCTCTCGGTCTCTCTCTCGGTCTCTCTCTCGGTCTCTCTCTCGGTCTCTCTCTCGGTCTCTCTCTCGGTCTCTCTCTCTCTCTCGGTCTCGGTCTCTCTCTCTCTCGGTCTCGGTCGGTCTCTCTCTCTCTCGGTCTCTCTCTCTCGGTCTCTCTCTCTCTCTCTCTCTCTCTCTCTCTCTCTCTCTCTCTCGGTCTCTCTCTCTCTCTCTCGGTCTCTCTCTCTCTCTCTCTCTCGCGTGGCTCTCTCTCTCTCTCTCGTGGCTCTCTCTCTCTCTCTCTCTCGTGGCTCTCTCTCTCGCTCTCTCGCTCTCTCTCTCTCTCGCGTGGCTCTCTCTCTCTCGCGTGGCTCTCTCTCTCTCTCTCTCGGCTCTCTCTCTCTCGGCTCTCTCTCTCTCTCTCTCTCTCTCTCTCTCGCTCTCTCTCTCGCTCTCTCTCGCGCTCTCGCTCTCTCTCGCTCTCTCGCTCTCTCACTCTCTCTCGTGGCTCTCGGCTCTCTCTCTCTCTCGCTCTCGCTCTCTCTCTGTCTCGTGGCTTTCTCTCTCTCGCGGTTCGCTCTCGCTCTCTCTCTGTCTCGTGGCTTTCTCTCTCTCGCGGTTCTCTCTCGCTCTCGCTCTCTCACTCTCTCTCGCGCGCTCTCGCTCTCTCACTCTCTCTCGCGCGCTCTCGCTCTCTCACTCTCTCTCGCGCGCTCTCGCTCTCTCACTCTCTCTCGCTCTCTCTCACTCTCTCTCGCTCTCTCTCGCTCTGGCTCTCTCGCTCTCTCTCCTCTCTCTCGCCTCGGCTCTCGCTCTCTCTCTCACTCTCTCGTGGCTCTCTCCTCTCACTCTCTCAGCGGCTCTGCTCACTCTCTCGTGGCTCTCGGCTCTCACTCTCTCGGCTCTCGGCCTCTCTCACTCTCTCTCGCTCTCCTCTCCACTCTCTCTGGCGCTCTCGGCGCTCTCTCTCTCACGGCTCTCTCTCTCTCTCGGCTCAGCTCTCTCTGAGCTCTCAGCGGCTCTCTCTCTCTCTGTCTCTCTCTCTCTCTCTCTCTCTGTGTAGAGAGCGATGCTTTTAGGTTATTCACACCCCTTAGATTTCACATACCCAACTTTGGCAAGGCTGCTGATGTCTCCCACCTAGAAGTACTCCTCTGGGAGAGCTGTAACCCAGTTATCTCCGTAGCACATGCTGTGTAACTGTACTGCTGTAGTGTGGTGATGTAGTTAGGTCAAACCCCAGACTTAGCAACTGCGTGTGTGAGTTTGTGTGCATGTTTGTCTCGCTATGTAGAGGACAATGCTTTTTAGGCTATTCACACCCCTTACAAGTCGAAAACGCTCCTTTGGCAAGGCTGCTGATGTCACGCAATTTGAAATACCTCTGGGATGATTGTAGCCGAGTAATCTCCGTAGCATGTCCCGTAACATCATATGGCCAGAGTGTGATTAAGGAGTTAGATGGGAGTTCTAGCCCTCGACCTGCCCAACTGTGTGTATGCGTGCATGTCTGACTGTGTAGAGAGCAATGCTTTAAGGTTACTCACACCCCATACATTTCACATACCCAACTTTGGCAAGGTTGCTGATGTCACCCACCTAGAAATACTCCCCTGTAAAAGCTGTAGCCCAATAATCTCCATAGCGCATACTTAACTGCATACTGCTGTTTTGTAAATTAGACGTGTGTTCGGGTTCCATCCCTGCACAAGGCAGTTAAGGATGTATTGTGTGTCACTTTGTGTAGGGAGCGATGTGTTTTAGGCTAGTCTCTTGCAGTCATTTCAAAACCCTACTTTGGCATTCCTGCTGATGTCAGTCAGTGTGGAATACACTTTTGGGCAAGTACTACCCCAGTAAAATTTGTGGCGCGTACTATAACTGAGTAGTGCTGTAGTGTCGTACACTAGGTAGTTTTTTTACTCCCAAACATGACGTGTGTGAGTCTGACCCATGTCCTGTGTAGAGGTGGGTGTGACGCCTGTGTCCAGTGTGGAGCGGGCTTTGCATTTTTCTTATATCAGGGTCATACTATACATTGCAATGTCCACTGTACAGGGATAACGTGATATGGCTGAGAGGCCGGGGTGCAGAGCCATACCCAAACATGTGACATCAAGGCCAGGCAATCAGTTAGCAACACTAGTATTACCCAGAGCACACACTCACCCCATGTCATACACACACATGCCTGGCTAACTGCCAGTATGTTAGTACACTGCACATTGGCCACCGATAGTTACTGTGCAGTGACAGCGGTGTGCCACAGAGGGCATGACACCCAGTCTATCTGTCCAGTATGCACATATGTGCAGACAGTGCACCTCCCCATGTTCTCCAGTGGTCAACTGCACCACCTGTGGTGCCATCACATGTGACCCACAACAGACATAACATGCCTGACATGCCCGTATGGATAGATGCCACTGACACCAAGGAATGCTGAAAGCATGCACACCATGTAGGTGCAGGGTAAAGCTGCTGGCTATTACCAGCTCCTGCCACAGGTGGGCAAGGCTGGCACATCTGATGGTAATCTGTGTTCATAACATGGGCTGGACACCCCAGGTACAGTTCCACATGTCACTGTACATGCATGTGGGAGGAGTGCACATCCCAGACGCAGTTCATGTCATGGACGAAGGAACACAGACATGGCAAGCAATGCACAGCATTGCTCCCACACAGTCACCCAGATGACCAGATGGGGGATACAATACCCGCCTCTGTGGGCAAGTGCAGACACTGCATCCCTGAGCCACAGCGCAGACCATCATGTGGCCTGATGCCAAGATACATTCATCGCCTAGCCATGGACAGCCATCTGGTGCAGTATAACACCACGCACCTGTGCAGACATGCACACATGCATGTTAGTAGTAGCACCCTGTGTGTTTGTGTGTTGCATGCTGCAGATGTTCACCTCCACACTTCCTACAACCCTCATGGGCATACTGCAGCATGCTGTCTGAGACCTTACCATACGCCCATACAGCCCCCGTATGACCTGTGGTGCATGGGATACCTGCACGGTGATGTGGCATTCCCACAACCGACGAGTTGCACACCCCGCCCTGTCACATACATTGTATGTATGTGTCTTTGAGTGTGTGGCTGTGTTGACGCTGGCACCAGTTCATGCCGACAGGCACGTGTATGTCACCTACTGTACAGCTACTGTACCCTGTTGCAGATGTCACTCACTATCACATATATGTTCTGAGTGCTCTACAGCAGGTAACCCATGTGGCGCATCCAGTAATTGCTGTGCTATCACTACATAGTTGGGCGTTTGATACCCTGTGCTGCTAGGTGTAAGGTGTGTGACACAACCATGCCTCAAGTTTTCCCTCCCTGACATGTATTAGCCTCTGGCTGCGTCACCCGCACCCTCTCAGGTGGACGCGGAGACCTACACCTGCTTTGTTTTGGCAGCCGCATGTGTAATGAAAGTAATGCTCGTTATCAGCTGATGGCCTCTGCATGAATCGCAGCCCTCCCCTAGCTAATTGCATGTGAAGCAGCTGTGGTAACATCCCTATCACCAGATGTATGTAAACACAGTCCAATACCCAGGAACATCATGGTGGTGTTTGCCCTTGTCACCCTCTGTGAGCAGGAACTAGATCTGTTGTACACCAAATGGCATCCCAGATGGATTACGGAGTACCTCTCACAA
>NC_056743.1:597068735-597096742 GCF_019279795.1 Protopterus annectens
TTTTAGGATCTGGTGGAGCTGAAGCTATGTTCTCCCATGGCTTCAGCTTTCGAGGTAGTGGAGAGAGAGCTTCCTCCTCATTGGAAAAGACACCCCCCCACCTCAGATCCACCCTACACTCGTGCCTTCTGTGGAAGCTCTCTTCATCCAGTCCCATTGGGACAGCAGGGCAGATCAAGCCTCAAGACTGTCCTAATTCAGGACACTGCTGGTACTTTCATATCCTCTCCAGAACTTCCCACAAAAGGGCCCCCCCCCCCCAGAAGCAAATGTGCAAGAGGAGGCACAAATTCTGCACAAGAGTCTGTAATTGAAACTGACTTTGATGAAGGGTCCCCCAGATCACCTCTTAATGATCTTTTCATTGGGAGAGATTCTTTAACTTCTTTTGGGGGGGTGGGAGTCCGGTTCTTTTCTTTCATGACTGGCTCAGATACAACTTGGGTAGCCCCCGGTGGGTGAGATGGTAGACGTAATCTCTTGCCAGGCTTGGAAGGATCCAGATGTCATGGATCCCATCGCTAAAAGTCCAGACAAGTGTTTTGTTGCTCGTAAAGATAGGGTTCTTTGGAGCAAGGATCCCTTAGTCATGCTGTGGTGGTTGCAGCAGCCACCAGGAAAGAGCGTAACAGAGTTGTTCTGTCCATACCCCTAATAAAGAATCTAGGACGCTGAGTAGGTATGGGAAGCATGCCTCTGCTTCAGTGACCTTTGTTCTCATATCTCTAAATTGTTTGGCACATGTAAACTGGTTTCAGAGAGGATTAATCAGTTTTCCATTACCCTTTCAGGGTCCAGTTCTATGGAGCATAAGAAAACAGTTTCTTTGCAGCTGGCCACCTTCCAGTCTTTGTTCCACATATTCCTTAACACAGATCTCGTGCTTCGGGGGAAGCTGATAGTGGAGTGTGGTCAGGCTTAACCACTAGACAGCATCCCTGGATGTGCTTGTGCTTTTAAGGAGCCCTTTGTGTTCATTTCATCGCCCCTTTTGATGGGTCCACTTTATATAGTTCTAATGTGAAAGTGTTTCCAAGTGTGAACAAGATTGGAAGTTTCTTTCTGATGTAGGAATCCATTTTTCTACACCTCAAAGGACCTTCTCCTTTAACCAGATAGGAGGTAGAAAATTGTGGCTCAGAAAATCACAAGGTTTTTACCAAGACTCTTATGGAGACAGATCCCTTCATGGCAGAGGGAGTGAAGTCCATTGGAAGAAGCTGTCTTCATCGCATAGTTGGGCCACAACATCAGAGTTTCAGAGGTTCATTCTTGGATAAGCCCTTCCAGCACCCCTGAAGGATTACCCAACTGCTGCACTCTGGAGGCAGTTGCGGACATCTACTGTCTGCACACACATGCCTGGAATGCCATTACCAGAGATTCTTGGGTGTAGAATATGTTCAGAGGTTATTTTAATACCATTTTCTCTTGCTTTCACAGAACACAGCAGAAAAATTTCCGAAATTTCACCCAGTTAGAGGAAAGTCGCAACTGCAGATATGAAAAAGCTACTAGAAAAGTCATCCAGCCAGTCCAGTCAGACCAGCTAGGGTCCAGAACTTGGTATTTTTGTTGGTGCCAAAGAAGTCTGGGAACCTGAGATGAATTTTTAATTTGAGCAATCTACATCAGATTGTGCAATACTTGATGTTCTAGATGCTCACATTTCAGTCCATCCAACCTCTTTTAGGGAAGGATGATTAGATGTGCTTTATAGATCTTCTGGATATATAATATATTGAGATACACAGGTGCTTCAGAAGATACCTGCGCTTTTGCCTGGGCGTCTCACTACCATTTCAAAGCCCTGTCCTTTGGTCTCACCGCAGCTCCCTGGGTTTTCACCAAGTATGTGTCAGTGTTGCAGTTCACATGAGACAACTGGCTTCTATCTACTTCCATCAAACCTGTATTAATTCAAGCCAGGGACCACTTGTGCCATTTCCTGTTTACAGCTGGGAATTGCCATAAATTACTCTGTTTTGTCCAGCTCGAACACTAGAATTCATTGGTGCCCATCTAGACACAAAATCACAAGTAGCAAGGTTTCTTCAATCAAGATGGTAGACCGTAAAGAAACAGGAAATGCATATCCTTACCGTTCACCTCCAGCCAAACGTGTTACAAATGTTGGGCTCTGTGGCACCCTCCATAGTTCTAGTTCCTTTGGCACATTTTCTTAAATAGATTGTATCAAGCGCTTTCGCCCGGGCTCTCCCAGGCTTTCTCAAGGTAGATCACAGAAACTATCTTACATATTACATATTATCACATTTTTTGATATTCATTTTTACATTTACAAGTGTTTATTTTAATAGATGTGTAATTTTGATTTTCTGCTCAGTACCTTTGTTTAATATAGGTATAATTTATACCTGTAACTTGTAGTTTGTAATGATGAATAAGTCTTTTAAAGTTTTAATATATTAAATGAACTATCAGGACATTTAAATTATGTAGCTTTAAATTACTAAGTGGATAATTGATACGATGCTCAAGGTTTTAATTATGTAATTAATGGCTCTATATAATATGTAAGATAGTTTCTGTGATCTATCTTGAGAAAGCCTGGGAGAGCCCGGGCGAAAGTGCTTGACACAATTTATTTGCAGAGCTGTGTTTTGGATTTAAAACATTGGATTTAAATAAAACATTTTATTGATCTGGGGTCCTGTCGATCTTCCTGCTGTGGACTACGTGTTTACCAGTGGTAATTTTTTTAAACTTTTTTTCGTACATTTTCTTAAATACTACACTTGACCCTAGCAGTCCAATGTTCATTCAGGCATTGTTCATTGTCGACTCCCATTTGCATTACAGCAGTTTGCAGATGACACCTAGGTTGGTGAATTCATGAAGAGGAAGTTTCCTAGGGCTTCCCCTTTATGCGCTCTTCCTTCAACACCACAGTGATTATGGAATGCCTCCCAGGTAGGGTGGGGTAGGGCATTATTCTGGAAGGACAGTCAAAGGCGTGTGAACTCTGACAGAGGCCAACCTTCACATTGATGTCCTAGAAATGAGAGAAGTCCTCCATGCATTGCAGGTGTTTCAAGATATTCTCCCCCTGGGGATTATTACACTTCATATAGTAGACATGTCAGTAGTCAGATACATCAACAAACATGGGGGATCTATGTATTACTCACTTTTCCAAACCACAGCAATAAAGTTCCAGTAAAATGCCACGATCCAAGTTATTTTCCAACCTTTTATTTAACAAATGAAGACACAAAGTTGAGCGTTTTCATCTACAATAACGTAGACTTCATCAGAACAGCTACTACATATACTAGTTGTGTTTATATAGTTTAAAAAAGCCTGCCATTCATTAATTGAATAATCATGTAGTGTTTTAAAGTGACATTTCTAAATACCATATGCCCATATACTGAAATTTCTCAAAACCAGTGTGCATATGTTAACATTTAAACTCATCACACTACTAATATTAAATATAAATATAAATACATATAAATACATATAAAACACAACATCTATTACTCACTTTTCAGGGAGGCAGTGAGAGTATGGCAATGGGCAATCTCTTCCTAACGCTTTCTCTTGGCAACACGTACTGTGTTCTGGAGAAAACCAACGTGCTAGCAGACTAAGCAGGTCCATTTTAATTCCTCATGAGTGCTCTCTCAACTTATCAGTGGTGGACATGATCCTTCTCTACTGGGGTCATTTTTGACTCCATTTCCTTTTAAAGGTTAGTGGATTTCTTTTGGGAAATCTGGCATTAGTGTTACAGCTTTGTAGTTGTACTTTGTGTTTTTAGGTGAAAGATGGAGAGAGAATGAAAGATTCAAAGCTGGAACTAGGTTTGGGTAAAGAATGTACACTGTCAGGGGGCCTGATTAGCAGTTTCATAGATTCATTGATTAATAGATTGTGACAAGGCTGACAACCCAGGGGTGTCCTTTCTAAGCCTAGACAAGTTTTCTTGAAAGAGTAATGATGTCCTGCATACACATAGGACATTGAAGGCCAGGCATTTATAAGCTACCTTTGTCCATAAGGGACATGGGTTCCAGGCCCAGTGTAAATTTCCTATTCCCTGTCCACTTGTCTAGGTTGCGGTTAAACTGGGTAATAGACTTACTCAGCTTCACATGGATGGGAAGCTGAGTAAGTCTATTACTCAGCTTCACATGGATGGGAAGAGGGGGCAGTCTCTTGAACACATATCTGTCTCCAGCAAGTTCTGTTCAAGTCACTGACAAAATTCGTGTCCTTAGACCTTTTTATTTCTGGTACTCTTTGACTTGCGAATATATAGGAAATTCATAAATGTGGGGTTTGTGGATGCCTTGTAAGCAAGACATGGATCACCCATCAGCGAAGTCTTCCTTTCATCCAGTGGTTTGGTGATCCTCTCAAAAAGTCCACCGGATTTAGTAGGCTTTCTTTAACAAAGCCAAACTTTTATGGGTCTACCATTTGCAGGTTACTTATGTCTTCATTTATCATGTCCATGATGATTATTTCCATAGCCTTACATATGAGGCTGGTAAAATTTCTGGGCCTGTAGTTAGTCGGATCAATGGTTGGGCCTTCTTTGTGCAGGGGGATGACTGTAACCATCTTCCGTTCCTTGAGCACAAAATCTAACTGAAGGTTCCAGTCCACAAGTGATTCACTGGGCCAGAGACGGTCATGTTTTATGTCGCCTCACAGTAAGATGTCCTGTTAGATTCTCAGCTAGAGCGTCTTATGTGTGGAGACATGTGTGAATGGGTGTACCTTCGTTGAAGGGTTGTCTCAGGGCCGGCACCTCTGCACATTAAAATCTACTGCTAATCATTAGCGGACCAGAGTTCCGCTGTGGCGACCCCTAACCGGGAAAAGCCGAAAGACACAACAGCAACATTAAATTCCCAGGATGTTATCAGGGCCTATCGATGCCCTGTTTTTGGCCTTGAAAAGTGCCTTAATAATCTGTTTTCTAATATTGGTTGCAGGGATTGTGTTATGTGGTATTTCCTTTGGACTGTCGAGGGAGATGGGGGGCTTGATCTGAGTCGGTCAGCCAGAAGGTTTGCAATGGGCTCTGGTTCAATGTGGGTGATGCCATTTACAGTAAGTACTGTGCATTGTTGTGCATTTCTTCTGAGGTTACGGACATAGCTGTAGAAAGCTTTGTGATTGTCCTCTGACTGAGAAGCTATTTTTTTCTTCAAATATAGCCTTTGAGGTATTTAACCCTCATAGTTGCCTGTTTAGATTGGTCAAGGGTCTTGGTTAGTGTGTATGGCTTTGTTCCTCCTATGCATGGCCAAGATTTTTTTTCTTTTCTTGTATAACCAATTGAAATTGATTCCTTCCGGGTGGCTTGTCTTATAGGTTTGTCTTATTCTTAATATGAGTAGGTCCAGCTCACTCCTATGCAGTTACCAATATGGCTGTACAGATATTTTGTAAATAGCTCAGTATATTTTATGGTGTTTACTGAGTTTGGGGCTGCTTCAAATTTAGCTAAGGTGTTGCTTGGTATAAAGATGTTAGCCTTGGAATAGTTCCTAAAGGTTTTCAGTTTCTCTGGATCACCGGATTTAATTTTATTTAAAGTAATACTGCCTTATGGTCACGTCTGACAAGTGAAGATATTACATTAAGGAAGACTGCTCCCCCCCCATGTTGTGAGTACATGGTCAAGTGTGTTTGTACCAGTGGTGGGAGAATGGACCATTTTGTTCCAGAATGTTGGTATTAAAGTATAGGAATGGCTGGACTTCTGCTTTAGATGTGGTGTAGGATTCCCACTCTATAGAGGAGTAGTTGAGATCCCCCACAAATATATTGGGTTGAACGGTGAAGGAATCTAGTCCATTGAGGTAGGTAGTATGGGATTCCTGGGACATGTATATTGCAAGGAAATGGTACAATATCTTGTTTAGGGTGAGTTGCACATGTATGAGTTCCAATGGGTAATTCACTTTAACTAGTCTGGATGTGTGATTTGTCTTAATATAGACTGGCACTCCTCCACCTTTAGTTCCCCCCTGTGCAGTAGCTGGTCTGAAGATGTGAAAGGCATAACTTCACATTACTGGGGTACTCTCAGTGACTTTAAACCAGGTCTCCTTTACTACACAAGTCTACACACTCCAGGGAGAGTAAGGCTTGCAGGGAATGGAATTTCTTAAGATTTTAACATTGAGCAATGCCACCTTCAGATAGTCCTTCATAGGTTCATTTAAGTTGCTAGGTATATCAGTTTGGCATTGCCTAAAAAAAGCAGTATGGGGTTGGAAAACATATTTGCCAATATCTTAAAGCCTAGAAGGAGATAAGTGCAGACCATGCCCTGCAAAGCAGCATGGTCTGTCGACAATGTCCTCCCAGGCCGTCAAATGTTGTACCCCCCTGGACTGACACCAGAAGTTAAGCCTGTTAAAATCAATGATTTTCTGTTAACGTGACATCATCCGTGGAGAAGGTGGTCTTCTCAGGGCTCATACCTGCCCTAGACACATAATCAGCAAGTTTAATATAGTCAAATATTCAGGGAAGGTATGTTTATGGTCATTAACACCCCTGTGGACTGAGTCAAACTGGTACCTGTGGTTCATTGACCTGAGTGCCTGTGTGACTTAAAGGATCTTTGACCCGGAGAGGCAGCTAACCATGACTCTCTATTCATTCTGATGAGGGGGGACATCATTGTGCCTCAGTATAGAATCTCCTTTGACTAGGAAATTTGGCTATGTGCTGGTTTTCCTTAAGAGCTTAGCAGTGGATGCATTGGATAGAGTGTTACTATGTGTAGCTGTGGGTTGTGTTTGAACAGTGTTTGTGATGGCTGAGGACCCTTCCTTTTATTGTGCTGTGCAGGTCTTGGTGTTTTAGGAAGGTTACCTGCAAGTGCCTCAACATATGTAGTTTTGTGTGTAAGGTCTTTACCCTGTGCAGTAGGCATGGTGCAGGTGTCCCTGACAAACCTGTGTGATTCATTTTGGTTGTACAAGAGTTTTGCCTCCAACATTGAAGTATATTTACACCTCTAAAACACACAATGTTTTATTAAGAATAGGTGGGCTGTTGGTGTGTGAGGCAATTGCTACAATGCCTCAGATTACCCATCTTAACCAGAGTGACCACAGAGTTGGGAAGTGCATATTCATGGCCACTGATCTACTAGGGAGGAGTGAGGAAAGCTTGGATATTGAACATGAAGACAAGCAACTTGGTGAGCAATGCTCAGGTATGAACAAACTAGATGCTCTAGTAAATAAAAAAATGTTTGTCTAAACAGTAATGCCACAAGAGTGCACACCACATACGAGAACTAAGACACTTAGAATAAAGGACACAAGCATCCACCAACAATTTGTAGCTCAGAAGAGTGAAGGTTACTCTCACTTCCCGCAAGAGTGTGGATCACAAACTTAATATAAAATAACTGGTTTGGAAGTCAAGTTCTTAAACCAGAGCAAAGACACTTATAATGGGCACAACAAGCATTCACCAGCAGTAACCTGGCTCAGAAGGGTGGTGGCTACCCTGTTCTCCAACAAGCGTGCAGACCGCAAGAATTTAGCTAAGGTGTTGGAGTCGGTGCTTAAATACAACTAAGACACTTTTAGGGTAACAGACAAGTCTTCAGCCAGCAGTTCCCATTTCAGAAGTATGTAGGCTATCCTGTTCTGCCACGAGAGTATAGACTACAAACCTTCCTAGTGGAAAATTTCTGGTTTGGGGCCAAATGCTTAAGTCAGAACAGACACTTGGAATAACAGGCATAGTAAGCCTTCACCAGCAATTCCTTACTCAGATGGGAGGCTACCCTCTCCATCTAGAGTGTAGACCACAGACCTTAATGTAAAGTAACTGGTCTGAAGGCCAAGCACTTAAACCAGAACAGACATTTTCTGAGTAACGGATACAGTAAGCTTTCAACCAACAATTCCCAACTTAGAAGGGTGTAAACTGCCTCTCCTGCCACAAGAGTTTAGACCGCAAACATTCCTTATGTAAGAACTAGTGTGAAGCCCAAGTGTTTAAATCAAAGCTAAGAGGCTTACAATAATGGTTACAGTTTAACCAGGCAACTAACATACAGTATCAAATTCAGCAGATTAAATGCAACTGAACACTTTATTTTGCTGCACATATGAAAGTATTCAAGTAAGAAGAAGCACCAATACAGTAAAAGCAGCTGAGTGAAGTGTACTTTTTTTCTTTTAAGTGTGAGGGGGAAAAACCTAAGATAATTGAAGTTGAAGTGACTAAGGGGGTTGACCTTCCCAGCTTATTGCTCAGTAGAATGAGGTAATGAGATGGGGTTATGAGGAGTGTCCAAAAAGACATCATGAACTCCATGTAATGTTCTGTCTGTATCATTGATTTTCATTCCACCTCACATATGGGTCTGGATCCATTCAGTCAGATCCAACTCTGCTGCTACCAAGCTCATGACAGTCAAAAAGCTCTTGGACATCTCCCCCTTAATCATAATGCACTTCTCCCTGTAACCTCTGGTCTTGTTTGCTAAGACCATCTCCAGACAGAAAAAACAGAAACTTTTACATGAAAAAGCTCATAAGGAGACCATGTCTGGAGTATGGCGAAAAGTCACTAAAGCTAAGCTTCCCGCTGTACCAGAAGCAAAGGGTCACGGGCATGGAGGGAGGGGATGGGAGGAGAAATGGAAATTGACAATACAGATAGAATGGTAAGGTGATTACATAACTTTCTTATATGGTAAGTTTTCAATTTTTTCCTCATGTGGGACAGACTCCCCGGCTACCTTTTATCAGGGGTGGACTCAAGGAAGGATGTTTTTTAGAACCATGGAACCAAAGGAGTATCTTCCCGTGGAGACCAAATCCAATTTGTAACGAGTGATAAAGGTAGGAGTATCCCATCTGGCCATTGCACATATTTCGTTTATGGATGTATTATCTTGAAAAACTGCTAAAGTGGCAATACCCCTAGTTGAACAGCTTTGGAAAGAGCTATACCTTGTTTGGTGTAGATGAAGGAAATGCAATCAGAGAGCTATTTTACTGGATTAACTTTGGATATTGGAAGGCCCTTCCTAGGGCCTGTAAAGGAAATAATCACTTGATTTGCCTTCCTAAAGTCTTTTGTCCTGTGTAGATGAAAGCGCAATTGTCTGTTGTCATCCAAATGCAGTACGTATTCACCTTTATTACTGAAGTTAGGGAAGAAAATGGGCAAGTTAATGGTTTATTGGTCTCTGAAACAACTTTGGGTGAAAAGGAGGGGTTGGTGTGCAAGGAAACTGTTTTTATGGAAAATCTGGTATGGAGGTTGGGAAGATAGTCTGAATCTCTATTCTTCTTGCAGATGTAATGGCCACTAGAAAGATGGTCTTCCAAGACCAAAGTTTTATATCACATGTTGCTGCAGGTTCCACCAAGGGCTGAACGATAAAATGTAGCACCAAGTTTAGGTCCCATGGTCGAGAGGGATACTTGTGATCTTTTAGTAATATGGTCCCTTTCAAGAAGTCTTGCAAAGTTTGTGGAAATCAATTATAAGTTCTTTTTCCAAAGTGAAAATCCGAGATAGCTACTCACTGCACTTTAATTGTAGAGGCAGCTGCCCAATTATCCAAGAGGTGAGCCAAAAATTCTAGAATTGAGTGGATAAGTGCTGTGAAGGGATCCTATATCATGTTGTTGAGCCCAGGTTACAAAACTCTTCCATTTGCTCCTATAAAGCTTGAGTGGATGGCTTATGGGAGGATAGCAAAATATGACTGATAGTGGAAGAGAATACAGGCTGTGTCCTAGAAGTGGAATTGGGGGAATCTAGGTGTCATCTTGAGGTTGGAAAGATTGGGATGAATCATTCCTGTCGGGTGTGACAGGAGGTCAGAAATGGGTTCCAGAATCCAGGTTTTCTTCTGTAAATAAGGCAAAAGGGGGCAATGAGGATTATTCTCCAACCTGTTTGCTTTTGGGAGAAATTTGGTAATCAAGGGGGTAGGGGAGCATACAGGAGGCTAATCTTGTATGAGAACATCCCTCTGGAATCCACCACCATGGGGATTAGGGCAAAGTAGCTGCTGCATTTGTTCAGAGGGGATGTAAAGAGGTCGCAGCAAGGCTGGTCCCATCTGTGGAAAATTTATTGTGCTACTTTCTGGTCAAGGGACCACTCGTGAGGAATGATAATGGATCTGCTCAAGTTGTCTGTCACGTTGGACTTTCCTGGAATATGCGTTGCTACAAGAAAGCGATTGAATGAGCTTGCCCATTACCAGACTGAGCCCTTCTCGATAGAGGGTATGATCTGGTTCCTTCTTGGTTGTTCATGTACCAGAGAACAGACATGTAGTCTGATTTTAAATAGTTACTGTTCCCAGAGGAAGAGCAGTCTGAAAGACCTGCAGTGCTAGAAGCACTGCTGTCATTTCCAGGATGTTTGTGCAGATTGGCTTCATCAGCAGACTAGGTGCCTTGGACAGTCTTTCTCAGCTAACCCCCCCCCCCCCCCCATCTAGGATGTGCCTGTGGTCACCGTGGCCTGTGTTGTCGGGGGACAAAAGGTCAGCCTTGTGTTAGAGCAGAATGAATTCTCCATGAGAATTTGGTAAAACATTGGTTGGTGGATAATTGCCCACTGTGCAGCCAGAAGCCATTGTAATATTTGCATGTGGAATCTCACCAGCAGAATCAAGACTGTAGCTGCAGCCATTAAACCTAGAGCCTGTAAGACATGACTGGTGGCTGCCATCTTGTTCTGGAGCAGCTTGTGTGTTTGGAGCCTGTTTGTCAGCACTCTGGAGGGTGAAAGTATTGTAATCATCTGAGTCATGTCCAGTACTGCTCTTATAAACACCAGTGTTTGAGAAGGGTCCAAGTGAGATTTCTTGTAATTTGTTTATTCCTAGCTCTGTACAGGTATGGATAACAGAGTCTCTTGCTCGGATAAGTAGATGCCTAGTCAAGATGGAAATGAGCCAGTCCAAATAGGGAACCACATGGAATCTGTTATCTCAGGTGAATTGTTACGACTGCCATGCATTAGGTGAACACACAGAGGGTGGTAGTGAGACCAAAGATCAGTGCTCTGAACTGGTAATGACTGGCTCCCAGCCGGAAGCGTAGGTGCCTTCTGCATAATCTGTCCATCTTTCTGATAGTAGGCCTCTTGAAGGTCTTTGGAGCACATCCAATCGTCCTGTTCCTAAAAAAATGTGGACACTACCGTGACAATTTGAAACTTGTGGTGTCAAACTGACTTGTTTAATCTGCGGAGATCCAGAATTGGTCTCCAGTCCCCTGTTTTTCTATTTTGAAGTAAAGAGAACCTTGAGTAAGTTCCGAATTCTCTTTGGTCTGGGGGGACCTCTTGGATGACTGTCTAGCAGTTTCTGAATTTGAATGATTGTTTGATCCCTTTGACTGGGTAGAACATCTGGGATTTTCGTGTTTGGGGAGTTGGTAGAAAAAAGGGAGTTATCCCCTGGATATCTAGTTTGTCTGGCCTTCTGGTCTCCTTTATACTTATCCTTCCCTGCCTCTCATCCGGAATTTTCTTCAGAAAGCACTTCAGTTGAAGAGCACAGTAATCCCCATTCTGCTTTTCTGGTCTTGACAAGTGTGGTTCCTTTTCCTTTGGTGTCACTTAGTACGTCCTCGTTGGATGCTGGACCCCAGTCCAGATCTTATATTTCACCCGTCAGAGCAGATTCACACGGACATTGCACTCCAAGTTGACTGCATGGTTTCTTCAATTCTGATGATGGATAGACATTCCAGGCTTTCCTCCCCAGTTTGAAATATCCTAGTCTGTGCTCATAAACCTTTGACTAGGAGAATTCACAAAAGTAAATGGAAAAGGTTTTCCTTTTGGGCTCAGAGGTAAATCACTTTATTGGCTTGTTTCCATCTGTTCTAGATTTCCTTACCTCAATTTTTCAAGGCGTAGCAAGGTTTTTCCACTATTCAATTAGCAGCCATCTCTAACTTTTACATCGAAGATGATGCTTCTCCTTTAGCATCATCTGAATTATGTAAGGCCTTTAAGGGTACCATTTCACTTAGACCTCAAATGAAGGACCTTATTCCACCTTGGGACCTCACTATGGTTTTGCAAACCATAGTACTTCCCCTTTGAACAATCAGCTAAAGTAGATCTCAAGTTTCTTGGAAAATTGTAATTTGTGCAAGATGGGTGAACTCCAGGTACTTTCTTCCCAACCACTGTTTAATATTTCACGAAAATAGGGTTAATTTATGCACAAATCCTTATCAGAAGTGGCCTCTGAAACCAAGACATCAATTTACCAGTTTTCTTTCCAAGTTTTGGAAACAAAGGAGTGCGCCCTTCATCTTGATTATACATAGGTAACTTTGTTTTATCCTTCACAGGACCAAGGAATTTAGAAATACTGTTAAATTATCTGTCTCCTTTGCTAGCAAAAAAATTGGGAAACTATTTAAAACTACATTGGCTAAATGGATAACAGGTTGTATTTCCTGTGTTTAGTCTTTGAGAGGCATAACCCTACCAAGGCAACTAAAAGCACATTCATCCAGGTCAATGTCTGCATCAGCTGTCTTTTAGGGTAAATCCTGCATTGATTATTTCCATGCAGCTGCCACTTGATCTAATACTCCTACCTTTATTGCACATTACAAATCGAATATTTCTAGAAATAGAGCTGACTTTAGTTCTGTGGTTCTCCAAAACATCTTTCTATGAGGGCTACCCAAGTTTACAATAGCTGAGGACTGTATCCCATTCGTTGAGGAACAAATGAAAATGGCATCAGATAAATTATGTACTCACCATAACATTCCATCTTTGTTCATTTACATTCTTCCTCAGCTCTGCCCCATTCCCCCTGTCCATGACTTTGGGAGAGACCTAACAGAATTATTAGGAACCATAGATGTTAAGTTGTCAATCTCGCCTTCATTCTTGCTGGATGGGTTCGGAGCCGATATTGTTTCTTAGTGTTTACCTTTCTAACCCCTTGAAAAAACCCCTTTAAAAACTTTTACTTTATTTTTTTAGAGTTCTCCCCCTCCCCCCTACCCGTTAGGGTAGCGTTAATTTTTCTTATATATTTTCTACCCTCTAGAATTAGTTGTATATAATCAGCATTGTTTTTATTCTTATTCTACTTGTATTTATATATACTACTTTATAGTGATAGATATATTGTTAGCAGTATTATACATTTTTTTTTCTAGTGTGTAGTGTTTAAAGCACTAGTTACCTGTTCCCTTGGTATCCTTTTGCTCTACTTTTCAATATGTCTAAGGATACTAAGGTTTCAAGAAGTGTGACTCGTGCTGTCAGAAGATGTCTCTGACAGACTGTCACACTTCTTGTGTGTATTGTTTGGGCCCCCTACACCTGCAGGACTCTTGTGCGGTCTGTCATGCCTTCAGTCAGAGAGTCTTGCAGGAGCATAGGAACAAACTTATTTTGAGGGGCTTGCTTAAGCCTAATGGGTCTCTGACTAAGCCTTTGTTGGTTAAATCCTCCAAGCCCGCTAAACCATCGGCTGCCTGTTCGGAGTCGTCGCCGAGCGGAGCTCCTGCCTCCTTGTCTGTTCCGGCTGGAACTGACACTTCAAGACCTCAGTCTGCTCTGGCCTTAGTATCGGAGCCTTCTGTGAGCCGAAAACGCTCGAGGTCTCCCTCTTTGGAGTCCGTTCGTTCAGCTCAGAGGTCTCCATTACTACAGTCGGAGCGGAGCCATAGGTCCCACTCCTCTCAGTTCTCCAGGCTGTCTGATCACGACCTCGAGAGGGTGGTCAGTAGGCTCTTAAAGTCGGAGGCACTGGCCCAGATGTTGACTAGCCCTTCTCAACAGACTGTGGCTATCCCTGTATCTTCATCAGTTCCTCCTCAGACTCTATCACTGTGTTCGGAGCCAGAGCTCGTTGGGGCTCGAATCGTCGGAGCTGATACCACACATTTTGGCTCCCTTGTCTGCTCTGATCTCTTCATTGGTTCCGTCCATGGAGGGATCCGGGCATAGAGACTCCCTCGTCGGCTCCGAGGGGGTGAGTGGCATCGGACCCTTGTCCGACCCCGTTCTCCCTCTCGGTGCCTCTGCGCAGGTGAGCTCGGCCCAGACATCAGCCTCGGAGCCGTCACTGTCTGTGCCGGGGAGGGTTCTCATCTCTTCGGAGCTGGGACCTTCCTTTCTGCCTGATAGGGGCGCCTTCGAGGTCATGAGTGTTAAGACTCTTAGGTCGGATCCACGATCTGCCCCTTTGGCTCCTCCCCCATGGTGCCTCCTTTGGTCTCTGTCCACCCTCCTGACCCCAAGCGTGGAGAACAAATGCTCCAGGTCGCCCCACTGAGGGTATCTTCCTTTTCCAAGGCCACCCCCGATCATAAGGAGGAGCCCCCTCGGAAGAAAACATGTAAGAGGAAACATGTAGACTCCCCCGAGTCAGTCACTTCTGACACAGACTTGGAGGATTCGGAATGGTCCCCAAGGTCCCCCTCTGAGGATGTCTCTCTTTCAGACATCCTTGAGATCCTTAAGCAGAGGGGGAATTGGACTGCCTTTAACCCTTCTGAGGATGAGTCTGTGTATCTGGACACATTTGGTTCTCACCCTTCCACCTCCTGGGTGTCTCCACCTTTTGACCCGCTCATGGAAGTGGTTGCTCGGAAGGCGTTGACAGCCCCGGACTCAATGGAATCAACTCCCTGTAGGCCCGCTAAATTTATTACATCCTGTCGGACAAACAGTTTCTAGCTAAGGGGGTCCCGGTTGATGCCATGGTGATGGCAACAGCCACTAAGAATGAGTTGGCTGACCCTTCTGTGCCTGTACATCCTCCTAATAGAGTCTAGGACAATGGACAGGTATGGGAAGCGGATGTTCTCTTCAGTGATCTTTGCCATGCGGTCGCTGAATTATCTGTGCCATTTCACCCGGCTTCAGAGGGATCTTATCAAAGAACTGGGTGATGCCCTTCAGGATCCATCGGCTGCAGGGTCTCAGGATAAGGTTAACTCCCAGCTGGCTACCTTAAATTCCATAGTCAACTCCTCCATGTGGCTCATTTCTTATGCAGCCGGTGGGGCGAGTAGAGCCGCAGGCACAGGCGTGGCTTTGAGAAGTCATGCCTGGATGCGGTTATGTAACTTTGCTGACCCTTATAAGGCGTCCTTCACCAATACCCCCTTCGATAGTTTGGCTTTGTTCAGACCACAGGTAAAGGATACCCTTACCAGGTGTGAGCAGGAAGGCAAGACTCTCTCAGCTGTGGGAGTCTGTTTTTCGACTCCCTCTATACCATACCCTAAAGGTCAGAAGAGTGGAAAAATGTGGTTTCGTAAACCCCAGAGAGTCGTGCCTGATATGCGTGGTGAGCTTTCCTCCAGGGGCAGAGGAGGAAACAATAATAGACGCTGCCCTAGGGGCAGAGGGGGTCTGCAAAATCAGGATAGCAGAGAATCTTTCTCTGACTAACCCTTCCAGCACCCCTGAGGGGGCTGCCCGACTTTCCACCTTTGAAGGCAGTCAGGGGAAGATTGTCACTTTACCCAGAAGCCTGGCAACTCCTCACTCAAGACCGATGGGTACAGTCTATCATTTCCGAAGGTTACAAAATTCCTTTCGTCCGCACCCCTGTACAAACAGATCCCTTCCAGATGTCCCACCCGCTCTAAGGGATCAAGCAGTACTAGTAATTTCAAAGCTGCTAGAAAAGAGGGACATCCAGCCAGTCCCAGCAGACCAGCTAGGATCCAGGATTTACTCCAAGTTCTTTTTGGTACCAAAAAAGACAGGGGACTGGAGACCCATTTTGGATCTCAGCAGATCAAACAAGTCTGTTCAAAGAACAAAGTTCCGGATGGTCACGCTCCAGTCCATTCTACCCTTCTTGGGTCAGGACAATTGGATGTGCTCCATAGACCTTCAGGATGCGTACTACCATATAAAAATGCACAGGGGTTCCAGAAGGTTTCTCCGCTTCCGGCTGGCAGTGGTTACAGCTCACCTGAGACGGCGGGGATTACAGTTGTTTCCGTATCTGGATGACTGGCTCCTTACTGCTTCCACCAGGCATCAGCTATTACGAGCCAGGCACTATACCATCCAGACTGGCTCCGAGCTAGGTATATCAATAAATTTCTTAGTCTGCATTGTCACCTTGTCAGTCTATAACCTTTATAGGCGCAGAATTAAATTCAAAAGATCTATGTGCAAAACTTCCTCCAGAGTATCAGACATTCGCCGACATGTGCAGATCCTACTACAGTGCAAGATGATTCAGGCCAGATTTGTACTGAAAACATTGGGTCTCATGGCAGCAGCGATCATTTTAGTCCCCCTGGCTCATTTTCACATGCGGATCCTCCAGTGGATGCTGTTTACCCAATGGTCCTTTCAGCAACTTCCAATGTCCCACAGGATAATAATCACTCAAACATGCAGAGACCACCTGGTTGGTGGATGGTCTCCCCTCTAGTTCTCCAGGGCAGACAGTTTGTTCTTCCTCCTCCTGTTGCCACGGTGACCATGGATGCCTCCTTGATCGGGGGGGGGGGCATTTTCAGGGCAGGACTATCCAGGGCGCTTGGCAACCCCTAGAGTACCACCTGCACATAAATGTCTTGGAGATGAGTGGTACTTTTAGCGTTGCAAGCTCTTCAGGACTCTCTACCTACCGGGACTATTGCAGTTCAAACAGACAATATGTCTGTAGTGTGGTACATCAACAAGCAGGGCGGAACCAGGTCCTATCCCTTGTGTCGAGAAGCACTCAGACTCTGCCAGTGGGCAATCTCTTCCCAACAGATGTTTGTGTTACCCTGCTGCAGTCATCACACTTGAGTTATCCTGCGATCAGGCGGTCCCGCAGTCGGACAGAATTCCAAAGTCTTGGTCCAGCGTCGGTTGCGGTCGCTTCTTCCCTGACGTCAGAGCTCCAGGGGTATATCAGAGGCATCCAACGCCATTTTCTTCAGTCTTTCTTGCCACGTGGTGCCCGAAGCATTAGCAGTTTGCAAGTGCCGGTCGGCCGACACCTGAGATTTTCGAATAGAGTTTGTCCAAAGTCTTCAAAGCCAAGTACCCCATTGGGTGAACCTTTTCTTGCCTCCATCCGATGTCAGAAAAAGTTAACAATTGCATTTCTTGTGGGAAGCAAATACCTCATAAGGATTTTCATTCTTTTTGTATACCTTGCCTAGGCCCAGACCACAACGTCACTGGTTGTCGGTTTTGTGCTAGATTCAAAAAGCGAACTATAAAGCGTTGCTTTGATTTCGCATGACACTATGGTAGAAAATTTAATTACACTATGCCGTTGGAGCAACCGACTACCGGCGTGCATAAAAAACACAAGGATAGGGACAGGCAGCCTAGATCCAAGCCAGACTCTGAGGCCTCGGCTGGCCCGGTTGCCGGTTCTCTGGTTTTCAGTGAGGCGCATACGCAGCCCCTGGCTACCGCTGAATTGGATCCCCAGGCCACATCGGATCCCCCAGCAGAGATTTCTAGGTAGATGCAGCCTTTTTCCTTAGGCCCAACTGACATTGCAGTAGGGGAAGTCGGTGCTGCAGAAACACCTTCGGTTTCTGAAGGTGTCTTCAGACAGACTACCCTCACCATAAAATCTTATGCTAAGCTTAAGACTCCTTTAAAACCAAAAAAGCCTACACTTCAGTCTCCAGGTCAAGGCCCTATGCCTAAGAAACAGATGCTTAAAATGGCTGAAGATTTGATTTCTTTGATCAGGGGTTCCCAGCCCCCCCTGACAAAAGGCCTAGACAAGAGTAAGATTATGCCTCCTCTGATCAGGTGTCTGTTTCCTCAGGCTCCTCTGAGGAACAAGATTTCTCCTTTCCCCCTTATGAAGATTCTGATGCTGAAGACCCAATTTCCTTTGGGGAAAACTTACACACCATGAGGGAGCATTTCCACTGGGAGGGTCAGGACTACTCTGTCTCAAAGAAAATGCTCCGGGAGTTTTTTACTTCCCCATCACAGACCTCTTGCTATCCCCCCTGTTTTGGACATAGTAGATGTTTTCTTAGAATCTAGTTTAAATCCTGATTCTCTGCCTCCTGCTCCAGCCAAACCAGATAGATACTATAGAGTGCCTGACTCTCACAAATTCCTTTACAAAAGCCCTGCTGCTGATCCAGAGACAATCTCCCAGGGTCCCAAAGGGGCTAAGGCTTCTATGGCTAAAAAATCCTGTACCTTCGGAAAGGGACTCCAGAGCACTAGACAGGTGGGGGAAGAAGGTTTACACCTCTACTACTCTAGCTATGAGAGCACTGAATTGTCAATTTCACATGCTTAAATACCAGCAATTCCTTATGTCTCAAATAAAACAAAAGATGGGAACGCTCCCTCAACAGTCTGAACTCAAGGAAATGCAAGATCTGTTGCATGCAGCTGAACAGATGGGCAAACATACTTTCCAATGTGGTTTTGATGCCTTGGAAGCTTCCTCCAGAGTAGCTGTTACTGGGTCTGTTATACATAGGCATGCTTGGTTAAAGGAACAATCTCTGCCTGATCATGTTAAAGCAAATTTGCTGGATGCGCCTTTAAAGCATGATGATTTATTTGGGGTTAAAGCAGAGGAGGTTTTAAAGAAAATGGAGGAAAAGGCAAAATCTATGCAGACGGTCAAAGATTTCTTACAGGTACAGCCCCCACACTTCAGCAGAAATTGACCAACAAAAAATTGGTCCTTTCCAGCTTCTGACAGGCCACAGAGGGGTAAATACAGGCGCCTAAGGGGCAGAGGACAAACACAAATCCCTTACAAACCACACCAATGGGGCACTACAACACAGAAAGGAGGAGAAGACAGGTCCCCAAACCACTAGAAGGCAAACACAATGACTTAAACATCAAACTGCCAAGCAAAACCCTCTTGGCAGCTCCCTTGGGAGGAAAATTAACACTTTTTGCAGACAACTGGCGCATTGTCACAAAGGACAAATGGGTCCTAGACATAATCTCACACGGATTCAGATTGCATTTTCACACCTTGCCAAGGATAAAAGGAATGCCAAACCTGCTACAAAATCAATGGGCAGAGGCACAAAAACAAATTACAGCTCTCATGGACATGAAAGCCATCCAACTGGTACCTACACAGGAGCAAGGCCAAGTATTTTATTCAAGGCTCTTCCTAGTCCCAAGAAAGGACAATGCTTGGAGACCCATTCTGGACCATTCAATTTTAAACACTTTCTTGCAAGTACCCAAATTCAAGATACTAACACTACAGCAGCTTTTTCCCATGTTGGGCAAGAAAGCTTGGTTGGTAATGCTGGACCTCAAGGAGGCATACCTGCATGTCCCTATCAGACAAAATTGCAAAAGATACCTCAGTTTCATTGCAGGTTCAACCCATTGCCAATTCTCTGCACTGCCCTTTGACTTATCTACTGCGCCCATCATCTTCACAAAATGCCTGGCACCAGTAATTGCATACTGCAGACCGAGGGGAATTCAAATATACCCATACCTGGACGACTGTCTCATACAAGCAGAAAGCAAGGACATTCTCTTGCAACACCTGGCTTTTGTAAGACATCTAAGTTGCCTAGGGTACACAGTAAACAAACAGAAATCAAAGCTAGTGCCCTCAAACTGACATTCCTGGGTGCCAGCTTGAATACAACGGACCAGATGGCTTATCTGACACCAGGTAAACTACAATTAACTCAATACTTCAGAACAATGGCAACAAAGATCCAACTCCCTGCAAGAAAAATTCTGCAGGCCTTTGGCTTCATTGCATCTTGCATACTACTAATACCATTTGCAAAACTGCATATGAGGAAATTACAATGATACCTAAAAAGCGTATGGACTCAACACAGTCACAGCTTGGAAACTGTTAACTCTCATTCCCTGCCTTCAACAGGAGGTTCTGTGGTGGTCACAGGCTTGTCACCTCAACAAGGGTCAGCCTTTCACCCTACCCCCAGCCAGGCAAACTATGACAACAGATGCATCGGACTATGCATGGAGGGGCACACATGGCAGGACAGTGTGTTCCAGGCTTATGGACAGCCGATCAAAGGAATCTGCACATCAATCAAATAGAAATGCTAGCTGTACAAAATGCTCTGACAGCCTTCAAGGACCTCTTGCATCCAGGACAGTGTATCATAAGGACAGACAACACCACAGTAATGTGGTACATAAACAAGGGGGCACACACTCCTACCCTGTATGCAGGCAAACAATGACCTTGTGGAACAAAGCACTGGCTTACCAAGTTCAATTACAAGCTCAATTCTTGCCAGGAAAAAAGAACATATTGGCAGACGACCTAAGCAGAAGTAGAAACTGGATCCACAAGTATTCGCAATGATGACTCAAAAGTGGGGGCTCCCAAACAGACCTGTTTGCCAGCCCTCAAAACTGTCAGCTAACAAAGTTTTGCACAAGGAATTTTCACCAACAAGCTTGGAAAAGCGGACTCACTCTCATTCAGTTGGAAAATGCTAACAGTATATGCCTTTCCTCCACTACCACTTCTCACAAAGGTGCTACTGAAAGTCAGGATGGAGAGACCCCGAATGATCATTGCTCCAGACTGGCCACGTCAGCACTGGTACCCACTATTAAGGCATATAGCCTATGGCCCACCATGGATTCTACCACAAATTACCCACCTGCTCACACAGCAAGACAATCAAATTCTACACAGCCAGCTCAAAACCTTAAACTTGGCTGCATGGCAAATCACCTAGGCAACCAGCCAGCTCCTCTCTCTCAAGCTGTTATGGAAGTTATTCTGGAGGCCAGGAGGCCCAGCACCAGGAAAGCCTACTCAGACAAATGGAAAAGGTTTTGCGCCTGGAACCAAGCTAAAGGCCAAAATACCCTTCAGCCTGACATACCTCAGATTCTGTAATATCTAACTGAGATGTTACACACAAAGGGCTTTCTTTTTCATCTATTAAAATCCACGCCTCTGCTATTTCTGCTCACTACAACATGGATCCTCCCTTACGTTCACATCCACTCTTAAGGCAATTTCTCAGAGGGGCCAAGAACATTAGGCCTCCCAGGAGAGCACCAACACCTTCTTGAGACCTCAATTTTGTTCTGGAAAAACTCACGCTACCTCCTTTTGAACCAGCTTTCTCAGCTGACCTAAAGTTTATATCATGGAAGACTGCCCTGCTGCTAGCAATCACTTCAGCTAGAAGTTTCAGAGCTTCAGGCACTAATGGCAGTAGAGCCTTTCCTCATTTTTCATCAAGACAGGGTTTCTCTACGAACTAACCCCTCATTTATGCCTAAAGTGGTATCCAGTGTGGCCCTAAATCAAACCATCCATTTTACCCACCTTCTTTCCAAATCCACAGAACAAAGGAGAAAGACTCCTGCATTCCTTGGACATTCACAGACAGCTACGTTATTACTTGGATAAAACTAAGGATGTAATGTGATCCTCTCTCGCCTACATTCTCTACAGATGGGTTCGGAGCCAACCCTCTGCTCCGACTCGGCACGCTATACTGTAGAATGAAGTCTCTTATTGGCTGAGCTACCTCATATCCCAGGATGCCCCACTACTGCTTCCCCAGATCTCGTTTGCCGCTTCTACAGCATAGACGTGGTCTCGGACTTGGCTGAGCTAAGTGCCTCTTAGTACTTACTTTTTCTGTCAGAATTTTTCGCTAAACTTACCCAAAAGCTGTTTTAACAGCTACTTATTGTGTGTGATTGGTTTTTGTAAAAAGTTTGTGGTAAAATTGTGTTTTTCTCGACAGCAAAGGATCCCGTTTAAGTTAGAGGGGCCTTTGCCTAGCCCACGTGCCTTAGTAGGAGCTGTTTAATAGCTAATCATTGTGTCATTGTGCAGTTTAGAACTTTTGTGGTAAATTGTATTTTTTTCTTGGTGGTAAGTGATCCCGTTTAACTTAGAGGGACCTTGCCCTAGTCTACATGTTATTTTGTTCTAATACAGTGTAAAGTTCAGTTGAAGTAGATAGCCATGTCTAAAGAACATAGGCCATCAGGATTTAAGAAATGTTCAAAATGCAATTATAAAATGTCCATTACGGACGACCATTTGTTATGTGTATACTGTTTGGGGCCGAAGCACCTACAGGAATCCTGTACCGTTTGCCACGCTTTTTCCTCTCGCGTGCTCCAAGAGAGGAAAAATAAGTTTATTTTGAAAGGGCTTATTACCCCTTCTTTTGAGGAAGCCCTATCTTCTTCTTCCCCATCGAGGAAGAAAAAATCTTCGGCTCAGACCAGCCCGTCGGATCCGGCAGCAAAAAAGTCTAGGCAGGCTACTCCGTTGGCTCCACGGACTTCGGAGCCGAGGGCGGAACGGTCTGCCTCGATGTCTCCAGCCTCTACTCCTCTGGTTTCGGAGCAGAAAGCTCGGGCGTCGAGAGGCGAGTCATCTCCATTGGCTCCACTGCCTTCGGAGCCGATGAAGATTGCCCGCTCAGACTCTTCCTTCGTGCAAGTCCACATCGGCTCTGAGGGAAATTGCAGTAGTGGTGGAATCTCCCTCGGCGCAGATACTTCTCGAGACTATTTGGAGCCGGTCCCCCAGTCTTTCGGAGCCGGCGGAGAAGTCTACTCGGACCCGGTCGGTCTCTTCTCTGTCGTCGAGGATGTCCGATTCGGATGTAGACAGGGTGCTTCAAAGGCTTTTTCAGTCTCCGGTCTTTCAAAAGTTGGTCTCTGCTCCAGCCCAGTCGGCTCCGGAGCCGATTTCCCACCCTGCCATCTCGGTTCCTCCTCCAACAGCTTCGGTGCCGTTGGAGTCGGTGTTGGTGGAGCAGGTGGAGGTTGTCGGGTCGGTCCCAACCCTAACTCCAACCCCGCCCTTCGGGTCGGGGTTTGGTACACGGGCCTCCTCTGTCGGCCCCAGGGGGGATGCTTCGGGACCGATCTTTTCAGTTCCGAACCCCTCTCTCAGTGCGTCGGCGGCGGGGGTTCCGACTGCTGTTGTGGCCTTGGGGGTTGAACCTTCCCAGGACTCTGGGGGTCCCGCCTTCCAGGCCATGAGGAGTGCCTTGGCCAAATCCTCTCTGGCCACTTCTACCATCTCACCACCACCTTCCCTTGGCACGGAGACTGGTTCCTTTGCAATCCCCCTGTCTCACGACAGCGGAGCCCTGGGGCCTGAGGTTACCCCCATCGGGGGTTCCCTTCTTCCTGTAGGTCCCTCCGAAACGTCTTTGGAGGAACCCCCGAGGAAGAGACAGTGCAAGAGGAAGCACGTCTACTCCCCTGATGAGTCTCTCACCTCGGATACCGACCTCGATGATGCGGAGGGGTCCCCCAAGTCGTCCTCTGATGTTTCCTTTGCGGACATCTTGGAGATCCTAAAGCAACGAGGCGACTGGCAGTCCAAACCCCCTTCTGCTGAGGAGTCTGTGTTCCTCAAGGCCTTCGGGGCTTAGCCCTCCGCCTCCTGGGTGTCTCCGCCCTTCGATGAGCTCCTGGATTTGATCTCTTGAAGGGTGTGGGAACATCCGGACTCTGTTGAACCGATGCCAGCTCGCCCCAATAAATTCCTTTCGGCACCCCCTGATAAGGACTTTCTTAACAAAGGTGTGGCTGTAGATGCCTTGGTGGTGGCATCTGCTACCCAACAAGATGTGGCAGAGGCTTCAACATCCGTCCATCCTCCTAATAAGGAGTCTAGGAGTATGGATCGGTATGGGAAGCGCACCCTTGCTTCAGCAACCTTTACATTAAGGTCTCTGAATTACCTGACGCACTTTACGAGACTGCAGAGGGATCTGGTGAAGGAGCTGTCGGATAGCCTCTCTGGTAACTTACCGGAGCAGTTAGCCCAGATGGTTAACTCCCAGTTGGCTACCCTTTCCTCCCTATCCAACTCGTCCATGAGGCTCATTTCGTATGCAGCCGAAGGAGCGAGCAGAGCGGCGGGCACAGGTGTTGCTCAACAGAGACGAGCCTGGCTACGCCTGTGTCACTTTGCGGAGGCCTTTAAGTCTTCCTTTGCCGACGCCCCCTTCGATGGGTCCTCCCTTTTTGGACCCAAGGTAAAGGACACTTTGACTCGCTGCGAGCAGGAGGGTAAGACTTTAACTGCCGTAGGGGCCCGGTTTTCCACTCCCTTCAGACCTTATCCCAAGGCTCGAAGAGGAGGGAAAAAGTGGTTCCGTAAGTCTCAAAAGCCTTACTCATCGCAGCAGAGAGATTTCCCCTTCTAGAGGCAGAGGAAGGGGAAATTTTTCAGGGAGACGCCGTCCCAGAGGCGGCGGAGGCCCCTGCAACACTGGAGACGGAGTCCTTTTGTGGCTCCTCCTTCTTCCAGCATTCCTGAAGGAGTGCCTGACTGTGCAGCTCCGGAGCCAGTCGGGGGTCGTTTTTCGAGGCACCTAAAGGCCTGGGAAAGTATCACTCAGGACTGATGGGTGCTCCGAATCATCGCCAGAGGTTACTCCATTCCCTTCTCTCAACCCCCTCCACCATCCCAGAGAATCCCGAACCCGCCACCCAGTCAGTGGGATATGGTAGCCATCGAAATTTCAAAGCTGCTTCAAAAAGGAGTCATCCAACCTGTCCCCGCAGATCAGGCTGGATCAGGGACTTACTCAAGATTCTTTTTGGTACCAAAAAAGACCGGGGACTTGAGGCCCATTTTGGATCTCGGCAGATTAAACCGATCAGTGAAAAAGTCCAAATTCCGGATGGTCACCTTGCAAACCATTCTCCCGCTTCTGGAGAACGGTGTTTGGATGTGCTCCATAGATCTCAGACGCCTATTATCACATTCTGATAGATCAGGTGTCAAGGAGACACTTGCGCTTCAGCCTAGGGGACAGTCATTTTCAGTTCCATGCACTGCCCTTTGGTCTCACCACAGCCCCCAGGGTGTTCACCAAATGTTTGGCAGTGGTGACTGCTCACCTGAGAAGTCTAGGATTCCAGGTGTTTCCATACCTAGACGACTGGCTCCTAACTGCCACTTCAAGGCATCTACTCTTAAAAACTCTAGCAGCCACTATCTCCCTAGGCAGCTCCTTAGGAATCGCATTCAATTGGACAAAATCCATATTGCTGCCATCACAGCGTATTCTGTTTATTGGTGCAGAAATAGACTCAAGGCAGATGCGAGTCTATCTTCCTGCGGAAAGGATAGCAACATTGCAGTCTCAGGTTCGCTACTCCTCAGACGTCGCGCTCCAGCGAGAATGGTCCTAGAGCTGTTAGGTTCCATGTCAGCCACCATTCTTCTCGTCCCCTTGGCAAGATTGCATATGAGGATACTCCAGTGGTTCCTCTCAGTCCAGTGGTCTTATCAAGACCTCCCCCTCAGTCACCAAATAGTGATCACAGAGACGTGCAAACAGGATCTTCGTTGGTGGCTTCTTTCCTCCAACCTGGATCAGGGGCGATCCTTCGTTCCCCCATCCCCCTCGGCCACGTTGACTATGGACGCCTCCCAGACAGGGTGGGGGGGACATTATCTGGACAGGTCGGTCCAAGGCATGTGGCACTCCAAGCATCTTCTCCACATCAATATCCTGGAAATGAGGCCGGTGCTTCTAACGTTGCAAGCACTGCACGATCACCTCCCCCGGGGACGATTGCCATTCAGTCCGACAACATGTCGGTAGTCTGGTACTTGAACAAGCAAGGAGGGACCAGGTCTTACCCCCCTTTGCAGAGAGGCCATGAAGGTATGGGATTGGGCAATTGCTACCAAACGCTTTCTAGTGGCAACTCACATTCCGGGAACATCCAGTGTGATAGCTGACAGACTGAGCAGGACTATTCTCTCCCCCCACGAATGGTCCTTGAATCACAAAGTGGTAACACAGATTTTCACGAGATGGGTAGTTCCATGTTGCGATCTTTTCGCAACTCCCCTCAATGCAAAATGCCAACAGTTCTTCTCTCTCATTCCAGTTCCCGGGCAGACCCCCAGGGATGCTCTGATCCAAGCTTGGCCCCCCGGTCTGCTATACGCCTTTCCACCGGTTCCCCTTCTCCCCAAGCTGATTCAGAAGGCGATTCGATTGAGAAGCAAAATGATTCTAATCGCCCCATACTGGCCTCGTCAAGTTTGGTTCCCCTTTCTTTGCAAGTATGCATTGGACGGTCCCTGGTTCCTGGACCAAGATCCGGATCTCCTGACGCATCAGTCAGGACAGCTCCATCAGTCCCTCCATTCTTTGAAGCTAGCAGCTTGGCTACTCCTCTTCCGACCATAGTCAGGAGCCATTCTTTCGACCCTGAAGTCATGCATATTTTGTCCTCTGCCCGCAAGACTTCTACTAAAAAGATGTATAGCAGTAAATGGAAGAGGTTTGCTATTTGGGCCCAACTCCGACGATTAGACCCTATGAGTGCTTCTGTGTCAGAGGTTCTGAAGTTTTTAACTTCCCTGTTCAACCAGGGTTGTTCGGTGTCTACCATCAAAGTTCAATTGGCAGCTATTTCTAATTTTCATGAGAGCGCAGAACCACCTTTAATGAGCAACAAGTTGTGCAAAGCTTTTATTAAAGGAGCCTGGCTTTTACGGCCCCTATATTGCATCCTGCACCACCATGGGACCTTAACGTAGTGTTAGGCGCATTAACCGCACCCCCCTTTGAGCCGGCAGCAACCTGTGACTTGAAATTTCTTTCTTGGAAGACTGCCCTTCTAGTTGCTATCACATCAGCCAGGCGAGTTTCAGAACTTCAAGCCTTGTGTGTCAATCCACCATACCTGGTATTTCACAAGGATAGAGTATCTCTTAGACCAAAACCCATCCTTTATACCAAAGGTTTGTTCTAACTTTTGTTTGCAACAATCACTGGAATTACCATTTTTTTTCCCTAAGTATACAAACAGAGCTGAGTATACCTTTCACTGCTTAGATGTACACAGACAATTACGTTTCTATTTGGATAGGACACAACAAGCACGAAAATCAGATCAACTGTTTGTGTCTTTTTCGGACAATAAATTGGGCAAATCCGTCACGAAAGTCACTATTGCCAAGTGGATCAGAGACTGTATCAGTTATATTTACCGCATTTCAAATAAGGACCTTTACAATTCCTGTGAAAGCTCATTCTACCAGGGCTATGGCTACATCGGCAGCCTTTCATTCCAAGCTCTCTATTAATGACATCTGTGCGGCTGCTACGTGGTCTATACACACCTTTATCTCTCACTACAAATTAGATGTGGCATCTAGGGGTCGAGCTGCCTTCGGTTCCACGGTTCTCCGGACTGTTTTCCAGTGAGCCACCCAGGAATTAGGTGCTAGGGACGCTGTCCCATCTGTAGAGAATGTAGGCAAGATAGGATCACATTACATCTTTTAGTTATGTACTTACCATAACTTTTTAGATGTATGGGATCCATCTCGCCTACATTCCTAATAACCCACCCTCCTTCCCTCTACCTTGGAGACCAGAAGAGACCGGACGGTCCGAATACAACTGTTTCCTCTCTTGAAACACCTGGCAATCTTAGAACAGTCTGTGTGCGTGCATGTGTGCGGACAAACAAGATCTGGGGAAGCAGTAGTGGGGCATCCTGGGATATGAGGTAGCTCAGCCAATAAGCGACTTCGTTCTATAGCATAGCGTGCCGAGTCGGAGCCGAGGGTCGGCTCCGAACCCATCTGTAGAGAATGTAGGCGAGATGGATCCCATACATCTAAAGTTATGGTAAGTACATAACTAAAAGTTTTCAGAAAATCTGACCAGCTTCTTGTATCCTATCCTACAGCATCACAAGGAAAGGCTATCTCAAAACAATTTCCAAATGGATAGGACATTGCATACGTTTTTGCTACACCCACCATGGAAAACCAGTTCCTGCTACAATAAGGCCGCACTCTACCAGGGCAGCAGCTACATCTACAGCCTTCCTCAGGGGTGGTACCAACCAAAGATATTCTGGAAGCTTCAACTTGGAGTTCAGTACACACCTTCACCAAACATTATCACTTACCACTTTACTGTAAGACCAGGGCGGGCTTCGCCAATGCAGTTTTGCAGGGCCTTCTAGCCCCCTCTAACACTGTTTGACTCTTCCATCTTACTTGACCCCGA
>NC_056743.1:597097242-597112464 GCF_019279795.1 Protopterus annectens
ACTGGAAAGTGTACACAACTGTACTATGTTCTTCATGTCTCACTGTTGCAGTCATTACATTTGGGTAGACTCCAAAAGCTAAGGAAGGGAGGAGGCAATTAAGAGAGCATTAGGACCAGCTACTAGGCCCTGCATGACTGCAGTGGCAAAACCAGCTCTGGATTTAGAGAAAATAGGCAAGTGGTAATGCTTGGTGAAGGTATGAACAGAACTCCAGGTAGCGGCTTCTAAGATGTCCCTGGTAGGAACACCTCTGAGAAAGGCTGTTGAAGTCAATGCAGCCCGGGTGGAATATGATCCTTTGTAGAGTAGGTTTTCCATTGTGCTTATAGCAGAAATTAATGCAATGGCCTATCCATTTAATAATGGTTTGCTCTGAAATGGCCTTCTCCTCTGCCCCTGTTGCAAAGGCAACAAGCAGCTGTTCAGTTTTTCTGAGAGGCTTAGTCCTGTCTAAATAAAATCTTAGTTGTCTGTGCACATCCAAAGAGTGCAGTATTCATTCCCCTTTGTTCTGTGGATTAGAAAAGAAGATTGGCAAATGAATGGACTGATTAAGGGCCACACGATACCACCTTGGGCATAAATGAAGGATTGGTATTGAGGGACACCCTGTCTGCATGGAAGATGCTGAATGGCGCCACTGCCATGAGGGCCTGTAATTCAGACACTCTTCTTGCTGAAGTGATGGCTAGAAGGAAGGCTGTTTTCCAAGAAAGGAATTTCAACTCTGCAGCTGGCTCAAAGGGAGGTAGAGTAAGCTTTTCCAATACAAAGTTAAAGGTCCCAGGCTGGAGTAGGGGGTCTCCTGGGTGGTCTTAATTTTTGGCCCCTCTGAGGAATTGCTTCAGCAGTAGATGAGAGAAGAGGGGTGGCTCCGTATTACAATGCTCGGAAATGGCAGAGGCATGAATTTTAATAGAAGAGAAGAAAAGACCCTTGGGAAGCATTTCTTAAGTATTGAAAAATATGCAGTAAACTGGGCACTGTTGTAACCGTCCCCTGAATTTTCTTTTCCACTTTTCAGAATAGGATTTTCTAGTACTAGGCCTCCTTGCCTCCAGAATGATATTAAGCACTTGCTTACTGAGGGATATTAATGGACAGCTCAAGTAATTAGCCGGGCTGCAAAGTTCAGGGTTTGAAGCTGGGAGTGCAGAATCTGGCCCTCCTGCTGGGACAGCAGAGAAGGGGTCTGAGGCAGGTGCCATGGTTGCAGCAGTGACACTGCGCAAGAGGGGGTACCACAATGTTGGCATGGCCAGTCTGTTGCAATGAGTATCGTCCTTGGTTTGACCTTTAGTAGAACTTTGGATAGGAGAGTCATAGGGGGAAAGGTATAAACTGAGAGGTTTTCCAAGGTGAAGGACAGGGCATCCACTTTCCAAGTTGTCTGTGGGGAGTCCTTGTGCAGAATTTGTCCAATTGGTAGTTCTGACGGGAGGCAAACAGGTCTATATGTGGGCTCCCCCATTTGTTTCTCAACATGTTGAATATCTTTGGTTCCAGTTTCCACTTGTGTGGGTCCATGAGATTTCTGCTTAGGTAGTCTGCCAGTGAGTTTAGCTTGCCTGGCAGGAATTGAGCCTGTAAGTGCACTTGGTAGCTCAAGGCTGTGTTCCACAGCGCCATGGCTAGTCTGCAGAGGGGGTAAGAGTGGGTTCCCCGCTGCTTGTTTATGTACCACATAACAGTGGTGGTGTCAGTTTTTACCAGTAATTGTCCTGGAAGGATGTGGTCCTTGAAGGCTGTCAAAGCATTCTGTACAGATAACATTTCTTTTTGATTGATATGCAGGTGCATTTGACTGGTTCCATTTGCCCTGAATGCACCTCCCTGCCAAGTGCACCCCCTATGCATAGTCTGATGCAGTTGTTAGGGTTTGGGTGGCAGGGGGTAGAGTGAATGGCAGTCCCTTGTTGAGGTAGCAGGCCTCTGCCCACCAAAGGAAATCTGTCTTTATACAAGGGATGATAGGAATCACCGATTCCAGATCCTGAGAATGTTGACGCCATTGTAGTTTCATCATATTCAGTCTTGCATATGGAATCAGTAGGATGCAAGAGACCATGAACCCCAGAGCTTGCAGTATTTTCCTTGCAGTTAACTGGGTCTTTGTGGCCAGTAACTTGAAGGAAGCTGTGAGATAAACTCGTTTCTCTGGCGTGAGGTATGCCATCTGGGAAGTTGTGTTCAAGCTTGCTCCCAGGAATACAATTTGTTGGCAGGGTACTAGAGGAGATTTCTTTTCGTTTATGGTGTACCCCAGTGAGGTTCATAGGTTCATACTAGGCTATCTGCCCTAGGGCATTTATAAGCCTAGCCAGAGTGTGTTTGGCTTTCGCCACCCATTTTAAATTAATTTTGCTATGCCCTTTTTCGAGGTTAGTATACTGTGCCTCTGTCTAACAGTAAACCTACTATCAGAAGTTTCTTTACAAATGCCAGATGATTTAATAGTATGTCCTTGGTTTCTGCCTGAATTAGACAATCGTCCAGGTACGGGTATATTTGAATATTTCTTTGCCTGCAAAATGCAATGACTGGAGCTAGGCATTTTGTGAATACCCTGGGCACAGTAGATAAGCCAAAGGGCAGTGCAGAGAACTGAAAGTGCATGTAGCCTGCTCTGAAGCATAGGTATTTTCTGCAAGAATCCCTTATTGGGATGTGCAGGTAAGCTTCCTTTAAATCCAATGTTGCCAATCAGGCATTTTTGTCCCCAGCATGGAAAGCAGCTGATGAAGAGTTGGCATTTTGAATTTTGGAATTACCAAAAAGGTGTTTAGAATAGGTCCAGAATAGGGCACCAGCTGTCATCTTTCCTGGGTACCAGGAAAAGTCTGGAGTAAAAACCTTGCCCCCATTCTTCTGCTGGGACAGGTTGAATAGCCCCGACACTTAGGAGAGAGGACCTGCTGTTGAGCCTCTGCCCACTGACTTGGGGGTAGGTCTGGCCAACCTTTTGGGTTGGTAAGGTGTGAAAGTGGAATCTGTATCCTTGGGAAACTATATTTAAAACCCATTTGTCTTGAGTAAGGAGTTTCCAGTTTTTTGCATGCAGGGCAATCTTTCCCCCAAAGGTGCGGTCAGTTGAGCAGGGCTTGGAAGGTTTACGGTTAAGTCCTTGTGACAGTTTACCATAGGGGGGTGTCTTACTACTTCCAGCTTTGAAGTGGGAGCCCCCCCCCCCCCCCACTGCTTAGGTCTGAGAGTACCTTGAGACTGGCCTAGGTGGTCTGCTGTTCCTGGATTTGGACTGAAAAGGCCTGGAAGAGACCGGAAAGGACCAATGCTTAGAAGGCCAATGCCTACTAAATCTGAGAGGCTGTACTTGCAGGAAATCTTTAACAGTTTGCATAGATTTAGCTTTTTTCTCCATCTTTTAAGAACTACTTCTGCTTTGTTGCCAAAAAGGCGGTCCTGATTTAAGGGAACATCCAGTAATTTGGCTTTAACATGATCTGGCAGAGTTTGCTCCTTAAGCCAAGCATGCCTTCTAAGAAAAGACCCAGTAACAGCAGCCCTACAAGATGCCTCTAAGGAGTCAAAAACCACATACGCAGAAGAAGTTCCCACAACCCTAATAATGCACTTGCTCAATTTTGAAAAGTTTCAATTCATTTTAAAACAGGTAGATGCTTTTTTGGTAACACTGACTTGTTTCTAGAGAGCTTAAACGGCAGTTGCACTTGAATTCCGAAACTGCTTCAGGTTTGAATGAAAGCATAAATATTAGGTCTGCACTTAACACGGTTAGACCAATGAATATTCATCACACTTTTTTGCACATATTTGAATATTCATTCATTTCCCTAGTTCATTGGTGATATTTAAATTGATGCACACTGCTTATTGGTTACTGTACATGGTACTTTTCCATTAAACCCCTACCACTTTGCGCTGATGTGTTTTGGCTGTATTTCAGTAGCAGTATTTCGGCCACACAACTTGACCTGGACAAGGTTTTCTGCCGCATAGGTACTCCATTACCTAGACACGCTTTCTGCGGAAAGCAACAGTGTGTGTGGAAGGAGTGCCTGTTGACAAACCAACCCCCTTCCTTTCTTGCCTTCATTCCGATGCGAGTACATAGTGTACTGCACATCCTCAGCTTTCCGACGGGCAAGTCACATTTCTTCTACAGTCACTTGACAGCAACAGAAATTCTCCTATAGCTCTACACTTTTAACATTACAGCTTATAATAAAATACAAGTAAACAGAATAAAAAAAAAGTTTGTTTCTCTTCTTGTCACCATACCTCTATAAACCCTGACTTTGAGACCAACCCAATTACTTAGTTCTTCACACCAGCGCAAAGTGGTAGGGGTTTAACAGAAAAGTACCCTGTACACGTACATGGCTTGTATCTCTATTATTGTTTAAAAGCTCATTGGATTTGTATTTTGAAGTTGTTCTATTATCTATAAAGAATGAAAGCTTAAATCTGATGTAAATCTTTATTCATTATTTACTGTTAGGACCTCGGTTCTATCCTTAGAACCGATACTGCCGTTTCCCAGCTCGCAAAAGCCAAAAACTCTCAGTTAAGAACCTACCCACAATGCCCCTCTCCTAGATACTTCAGATCTCGTTTGCCGCATTCCTAGTCAGACGTGTTAGCCATCTCGCTCAGGTTTAGTAGTCATTTGTTGTTTTTATGACAATTTTTCTTCTGAATTTCAAATTTTTAGTCAAGTTAGTCTTATATCACTGTCGCCTATAACCTAGGCCTATTTCCTACCCTTTTTCTTGGTAATTTAATTTTTTTTTACCTGTTGACTGTCCCTCTCTCCTGTCTTCGACAGGCCCCCTTTACTAGTGATATTCCTTAACAGAACTCCACTAGTATTTCTTACTTAATTTTTTCTACAGGACAGCATTGTTTCACTTAACATGTCAGACAAAGCTAAGTTGGGTTTTTAAACAGTGTGACAAGTGTGGACGTAAGATACCAAACTCAGATTCACATGTTCGTAGTGTCTACTGTTTCAGCGTGGATCATTTAAAAGCGGATTGTGACATTTGTGCTGTTTTTTCTAATCGGACACTAGCAGAATGTAAGAATAAACTTATTTTAAAAGATTTACTCAAGACACCTTTCCCAGAGGCTCTATCTGGGTCAGAGGTCTCACCCCCTCAAAAGACCAAAAAATATAAGGAAAAACGGAGTCATTCAGTTCCTGCATCAACGTCAGTTACGGAACAGAGTCAGCTCCGTGCTTCACGAGCGCCCTCGGTGCAGACTTCAACACCAGGATGAGTGTCCTCTCCCTCAGTGCAGACCATGGCATTCACTCCTATCTCGGTTCCAAACACAGCACCACTGACTTCGGTGCCATCTTTGGCTCCTACATCAGCTCAGATGACTGTACATACCTCTGGCACCATCCCCGTCCATGGTGCCGACAGTTTCCTCAGCTCCATGGGCTCCAATGACTGTACATGCCTTGGCACCATCCCTGGCCATGGTGCCCACAGTTTCTTCAGCTCCAAAATTCGATTACCTGCCAAGGACAAGATATTCTCCCTACTTATGACCCTTTCTTGGTGCAGAGGTTTAGTTCCTTTCTAGAAAGACCCGATTCCCCTTCTACAGCCTCTTTTAGATTCACTAGGAGTTTTTCCTGAGCTAGACCTAGTGCAGGTTGTAGACCAGATTCTGGTAGCTAGGGGATTGCCCATTCCAGCTAGACCTTCTGTCCCCTCCTGGCTCGGAATCTTCTATCTTATCTTCCCCCTGCTTATCCTCCCCCAGCACCTGCTTCGGTACATACAGTCTCAGCTCTGACAGCAGTGCCTCCCCTGTCGGCACCTACCACCTTTGCAGCATCAGCTACAATGGAGCTGATGCTTTCTCGGAGCAGTGCTTGGACGGTCCTACCTTGGTACCTAATCTGGCACCTATTTTCTCACTGGCACCATCTATGCCCACGGTTCCGACAGCTCCCAGTTCTCTCGTAACCCAACTGTAAGTGGGTTCACGTGCGCCTGCTGTACAGGTGATGGATAGGGCTCTTCATTCCGAAGGCTCACAACCAGCCCCTAGGACACCAGTATCAGATCCCCCTGTGAAGGGAACCCCTTCTCTGGAGTCCTCCTCAGAAGATCCCACTGGAGAACCACCACGGAAGAAACAGTGCAAGAGGTAGCACCTTGACTCCCCAGAGGAATCTACCACTAAAGACACGGATTGTGATAAAGGGGAAGGGTCCCCTCTTTCTCCCCAGATGAGGTTTCATTCGGAGACATTCTCAAAATCCTCAACACAGCAGGAGGAATGGAAGTACTCTAACCCTTCTTCTGAGGAATCGGGTGTTTCTGCAGGCCTTCTGTGCTCGGCCAGTGACCCCACCAGCAGATGATCTTGTTAAACTAAATTGCCTGGAAGGCCCCGGACAATGTAGAACCTGTACCCCAGAGGCCAGACAAAACTTCATCTACACCTGAAGATGGGCTCAACTGGTCCAAACAGCTGACAGTTGATTTGGTTGCCACCGCCACCACTACCATAAAAAGAGGGAACTGGCAGAAGACAGTTCCGCTGTCCAGCCTCCAAACAAGGAGTCCCGGACCATGGACAGACTAGGAAAGTGGACCTATACTTTAGCGACCTCCGCCATTCGGTAGCTGGCACACTTTACTCGCCTCCAAAGAGGCCCAATTTCTGAAATGTCTTCCTCTTTGGTGGTGGTACTGCCTGATGAGATGCGTGACACTGTCGTCTCGCAGCTAGCTACCCTTGAATCCATCTCGAACTCCTTGATGTGTTTGATATCTCACACCGCCGAGGGGGCAGCTCGAGCTGCTGCATCTGGTGTTGTCATAAGACGTAATGCTTGGATGCGGTTCTGCGATTTCGCAGACCCCTTTAAATCTTCCTTTGTTAATGCACCTGTCGACAAATCTGCATTTTTTGGACCCAAGGTACATGACACACTTGCACGTAGTGAGAAAGATGGAAAGACCTTGTCTGCTGTGGGCATACGCTTTTCCAACCCCCAGAGGCCCTACTCCAGGAACCAGAAGGGGGGAAAGATATGGTTCAAGAAATCCCAAGGATCTTTTCATGACACTCATGATGAGCAATCGCCCCCCCCCCCAAGGCAGAGGGGGCTACTCATATGGAAGATGCCCCTTTCGGGGTAGTGGGGGTCCACGTAACCAAGGAGCCAGAGATTCTTTCTCCGGGAGACCCCACCAGCACTCCTGAGCAGCAGCCCGATTACTTTCCTCTGGAAGCAGTCAGGGGTAGTTTCTTTCTGCATCTACCAGCCTGGCATCTTATTACTACCGATGTTTGGGTTCAGAGAATAATATCCAGAGGCTACCAAATATCTTTCGACCTAACTCCCAGACCAGTCAAATGAATCCCTGATGTATCACCCAATCAGAGGGGATTAGCAGCCATAGAAATAGAAAAACTGCTAAGAAAAAAAGAATCATCCAACCAGTCCCACCAGAACAGACAGGATCCGGGTTTTACTCTAGGTTCTTTTTAGTGCCAAAAAAGACCGGGGATTGGAGACCAATCCTGCATCTCAGCCTACTGAACAAATTTATCAAACCTCAAAAATTCCACTCTAACGCACGGTTGGCCCCTGGGTCTTCTGTAAGCCCCCCCCCAAGTTTCCCCTCATTCCAAAATTTCTCCAGAAAGCTCAGAGGTTGAAAAGCAAAGTGATCCTTCATTGCCCCCTACTGAGCAGGTCAAGCCTGGTTCCTGTAACTATGGCCTCATCTGATTCACAGATCATGGATCCTGGATCATTACCAGGACATGTTATCCCATCCTCCGGGATTGATTCATCCGAGCCTGCATAGTCTCAAGCTCACAGCCTGGTTCCTCAACTTCCAATGATGGCCAGACTGCCTGACATCCCATCTCCTGTTTGTGAAATTCTTTTGGCCTCACACATACCTTCCACTAGAAAGGTTTATTCTACTAAATGGATTAGTTTTTCTAATTTGGGCCAAAGACCAGAACTTAGATCCTTTCTCTATGCCTATTCAAAAGATTCTGCAATACCAGACTATTGGCAGGAGCCTCAGCTTCAACGATCACTGCACATTTAGCAGCTATCGTCAATTTTCGTAATGGTCTTGAAAATTCTTCAGTTAAGTCACACCGCCTACGCGTGACTTTTTTTGAAGGGAGTACTACATGCCCCCGGTCAAGCCGCCCAGAGCCCTGGGACTTGACTCAGGTGCTTCAATTTCTTACAGGCTCTCCCTTCGATTCATGTGATTTAAAATTTTTGTCTTGGAAAACCAGACTTCTAGTAACACTCAACTCAGCAAGAAAAGTATCTGAGCTGCAGGCCTTGAGTGGCAAGGGTCCTTACTTGATCTTCCACACAGATAAGGTGTCCCTTCGTACTGACCCTTCCTTCTTGCCAAAGGTCATTTCCGGTTTTTCCATTAATCAATCTATCGACCTGCTGATTTTCTTCCCAAGACATTCTAATAGAGGGGAGTACCTTTTGCACACCCTTGATGTGCACCAACAGCTTTGTTGTTATTTGGACAGAACTAAATCTTAAAGGAAAATAGACCAATTGTTTGTGGCCTTTGCAGGACCTAGACTGGGTAAACCGGTTTCCAAAGTGACTTCATCCTCTTGGTATAGAAATGTCAATACCTTTATCGACCAACAGAGTAAACTACCCTTACCTTCCAGAATAAAGGCTCATTCTACCAGATCTATGGCTACCTCTGTAGCTTTTCATTCCAGAGCATCTACGGATGATGCATGCATAGCAGCCACGTGGACTAGACCTCATACTTTCACATCTCATTACAAATTGGATTTGGTCTCCAGGGTAAAAGCAACTTCTGGTTCTATGGTGCTGAAGAATACCCAGGACTCAAGTAGCTGGGGACTCTGTCCTAACAGTAAAAAGAATGAATAAAGATTTACAACAACAGATAAAGAAGTTATGCCTTATCATAATGTTCCATCTGAGTTATAGATCTTTATTCATTCTTTACTTCCTGCCCTTCATCCCCCTGCCTGGACTCGTGGAGGACTTCAGGTACTCCTGGTTAGAGTATTTGCTCAGACAGAGCCTCCTACTTTTTTCCTATTACCACATCTTTATTTAAGGTGGGAAAGCTTGATCTGGTGTATCTAGGCGAGGGGCATTGTGGGTAAGTTCTTAGCTGAGAGTTTTTGGCTTGGGAGAGCTGAGAAACGGCCGTATCAGTTCAGAGCACGGAACCAAGGTCCTAACAGTTCTTGTGTCTTGCGGCTTTTCCCGGTTACGGGTCGCCACAGCCGAACTCCGGTCTGCTAATGATTGGCAGTAGATTTTTACGTGCAGAGTTGCCAGCTCTGACGCACAACCTTCAACGAAGGTACGCCCATTCACGCATGTCTCCACACAGAAGACGCTCTAGCTAAGAATCGAACAGGACGTCTTACTGTGAGGCGACAACGCTACCGCAGCACCACCACCACAGTAAAGAATGAATAAATATCTAAAACTCAGAAGAAACGTAATAATGCATAATGAGAAGTTATGTACCTACCATAACGTTCCATGTTAGTTGTCTTCTCTCGCCTTCTTTCTTGCTTGATGGGTTCGGAGCCGATCCTCGGCACTTTGCTAAGCTCGAGAGTCACTTTTACCAGCTCGAGGCAGCCCCATATCCCATGATGCAAGGCAGTAAGTACCCAGATCTCGTTTGTTACCTATAGGCAATAACACCTAGCACAAAAAACTTCCCAGAAGGAAAGAAAGGCAAAAAGCCTGAAGGATGGGCTACAAGGTAGACCAGAACTAGCAGGTCTTAAGAAGCATTCTTCCATATAGGGAGAAAAAGGTCTGTCCAGGCCAGGGGGCAGGAGGGAGGGTCGCAAGAAAGAAGGCGATTGAAGACAACTAACATGGAACATTATGGTAGGTACATAACTTCTCAATGTTAAGTTGTCAATCTCGCCTTCATTCTTGCTTGATGAGACCGCGTCCCTAGCACCTCTATCCTGGGTGGCTCAATGGAACAGACTCTTGAGAACTGTAGAGCCAAAACTGGCTCTATCCCTGGAGGCCAAATCCAATTTGTAATGAGAAACAAAGGTATGAGAGTGGCCCAAGTGGCTGCTGCACAAATAGTGTCTAATGGAAGTTTAGCCTGAAAAGCTGTGGAAGTGGCTAAGCTTCTGGTTGAATGCGCTTTAGGTTTTGAGCACAGCTGTTTTCCCCTGAGCTGATAGATTTCGGAGATGATGGAAGAAAGCCATCTAGATAAGGTCACTTTGGAGACAGGAAGGCCTTTCTTGTTATCAGCATAAGAAAGAAAGAGCTGATCGGATTTCCTGAATTGTTTTGTTTGTTCTGTCCAAATAATATCCGAGTTGGCGGTGAACATCAAGATAATGTAATTTTTGTTCCGATCTGTTTGAGTATTAGGGAAAAATACAGGGAGGTCAATAGATTGGTTCAAATTATTTTTCGAGGCCACCTTAGGCAAAAAGGTTGGATTAGTTCTCAAGGATACCCTGTCTTTGTGGAAGACCAAATAAGGGGGACGAACAGAGAGAGCATGAAGTTCTGACACTCTCCTTGCCGAGGTAATAGCAACAAGGAAGAGTGGTTTCCATGAAAGAAATTTCAGGGAACATGAAACAGCTGGCTCGAAGGGAGGAAGAATTAAGGATGTCAGCACTAGATTTAGGTCCCATTGAGGAGGAGGACTCCTGACTGGAGGTTTCAGGAGAAAAATTCCTTTAGAAAGGCTCTACAAAGCCTGTGGGACATAATGTTGTGATCTGCAAACCGACATGAAAGTTGAGATAGCAGCCAACTGAACTTTGACCGTGGAAGATGAAGAGCCAGAGTGAAAGATTTCCGCTAAGAAATCCAAAACTGCTTGAACAGGGGCAGTAAAAGGATCTATATTTTTAGCTTTTGCCCAACAAGAGAAGCGTTTCCACTTGCTGGTATAAATCCTTCTAGTAGAGGATTTAAGGGAAGCCACTATGATATCCCTAACAGGATTAGAGATCATAGGAAGCCTGGCTAAGGAAGGAAGTGGAGCAACCACGCTGTGAGGTTGAGAGAAGGAATAGACCGATGCAGCTGACCAGACTGGTGAATCAAAAGGTCTGGCACTGGGTCCAGATGCCATGGCTGCACCAAAAGTTGACTATGGAGGAACGGAAACCAAATTTGTCAAGGCCAATAGGGAGCAATGAGAATCATTTTGGCTCTCAAAACGGTGGCTTTCTGGAGTACTTGTGGAATCAACGGGAAGGGAGGAAAGGCATAAAGAAGTCCCTGGGGCCAATCCTGGGTTAGAGCGTCTCTGGGGGGATGGCCTGGCAGTGGGAAGAGAAAAAGAAGTCTGGGCATTTGCTGTTTTGGGGAGTAGCAAAAAGATCGCAACACGGGCGACCCCATTCTAGAAAAATCTCCTCCACTATAGATTGTTTGAGAGACCACTCGTGAGCCATGAGAATAGCTCTGCTCAATCTGTCCGCTAGAATGTTGGTTTTCCCAGGGATATGCGTTGCTACCAGAAACTGATGAGAGGAGATCGCCCATTGCCAAAGTCTGAGAGCTTCTCGACACAAGGGGTAGGACTTGGTTCCGCCCTGTTTGTTAATATACCATACTACAGATATGTTGTCTGTGTGAACTGCAATTGTTCCCAAGGGAAGAAAGTCGTTGAGGGCTTGCAACGTTAAAAGCACCGCTCTCATCTCTAGGACATTTATGTGCAGGTGGTATTCGAACGGTTGCCACGTCCCATGAACCATCCTGCCCTGATGATGACCCCCCCACCCGATCAGGGAGGCGTCCGTAGTGACTGTGGCTACCGGGGCCGGGGATACAAAGGGTCTGCCTTGATGAATCTGGGGAGAAGAAATCCATCATGATAGACGATTCTTGCAAATTTGTGTCACCAGGATTTGGTGACGCATGGGAAGTTGTTGGTAAGACCACTGGGTGAACAACATCCATTGAAGAAGACGCATGTAGAAGCGGGCCAGGGAAGAAGGATAATGGCAGCCATGAGGCCCAACACCTTCAGAACCATCCTGGCTTGCACCTTTTGCTGGCAAGGATGATCCTCCGTGACTTTAGATATCTGAGATTCTTTGGTCTGTGAGGGTTGCTGACTTATCCGAACAGTGTTTAAGTTTGCCTATGAAAGTAATAGACTGGCAGGGCAATAAGGAGGATTTTTCATAGTTGATCGAAATTCCTAATTGAGTGCAGAGATTTAGGGTGTAATCCCTGGCTTGAAGAAGTTGATGCCTGGTGGTGGCTGAAAGGAGCCAGTCGTCGAGATACGGAAACACCTGGAATCCTTGACGTCTCGGGTGAGCCGTGACCACTGCCATACATTTGGTGAACACTCTGGGGGCTGTAGTGTGACCAAAGGGCAGGGCTCTGAACTGAAAATGACTGGACCCCAGCCGAAAGCGGAGAAACCTTCTGGAGCGTCTCTGAATTTTTATATGATAGTACGCGTCCTGAAGATCTATTGAGCACATCCAGTTGTCCTTTTCTAGGAAGGGCAAAATGGATTGAAGTGTGACCATTCGAAATCTTGTCTCTCACAGACAAGAGTCCAATATTGGTCTCCAGTCTCCCGTCTTTTTGGGGACCAAAAAGAATCTTGAGTAGATTCCGGGCTCTGAATGGTCTGTTGTAACTGGCTGAATGGCCCTTTTTTGTAGAAGCTTTGATACTTCTAACTCTGCAATTTCCCTTAGACTGGGTGGCACATCTGGAAGGGAATTTTTGTGAGTGAAAGGACTTTCCTCGAAAGGAATCTTGTAACCCTCGGATATGATCGACTGTACCCATCTGTCTTGAGAGAGGGAACGCCAGGCTTCTGGGTACAGCGATAGTCTTCCCCCGACTGCCTCCAAGGATGGACAGTCGGGCAACATCTCAGGGATGCTGGAAGGGCTTGTCAGAGAGAGGCTCTCTGCTTCCCTGGTTTTGTGGACCCCTCTGCCTCTAGAGCGTCTGTTATTATTACCCCTCTGCCTCTAGGGGTAAACTGACCCGCGTCGTCCAGCGTGACTCCCTGGGATTTACGGAACCACATTTTTCCACCCTTCTGACCTTTGGGGTAAGGTCTAGAGGGGGTAGAAAAACGGACCCCTACGGCAGAAAGTCTTGCCGTCCTGCTCACACCTGGTCAATGTATCCTTCACTTGAGGGCCAAACAATGCTGACCCAAAGGGAGAATTCGTGAAGGACGCCTTAAAGGGATCTGCAAAATTACAGAGCCGCATCCAGGATTGACGTCTAAGAGCCACACCTGTACCCGCGGCTCTACTCGCTCCATCTGCTGCATAAGAGATCAGTCGCAGGGAGGAGTTGGCTATAGAATTAAGGATTCCTAGCTGAGAAGCAATCTTTTCTTGAGCCCCTGCAGCCGTAGGATCCTGCACTACTTCACCTAGTTCCTTAAGGATGTCCCTTTGGAGTCTGGTGAAGTGACATAAATAGTTCAGCGAACGCATGGCAAAGGTCGCTGAGGAGAACATCCGCTTACCATACCTATCCATGGTCCTAGAATCCTTATTAGGAGGATGGACTGGTACGGAAGGATCTGCAAGTTCCTTCTTAGTGGCGGCCGCCACCACCATGACATCAACAGGGACACCTTTTGTAAGGAATTGCTTTTCAGAAGGGGCTGTAATAAATTTAGACGGCCTCCTAGGAACTGGCTCTACAGAATCCGGAGCAGCCCAAGCCTTTCGAGCAATAACCTCCATAAAGGGGTCGAAGGTGGAGACACCGAGGAGGTGGAGGGTCGAGATCCAAACGCCTCTAGGTATACCGACTCATCCTCGGAGGGATTTATGGAGGGCCAGTTTCCCCTCTGTTTTAGGAGTTCTAGGATGTCCGAAAAGGAGACATCCTCAGAGGGGGATCTTGGGGATCCCTCAGACTCATCTAAGTCGGTATCTGAAGTGGTAGACTCAGGGGAGTCCAGGTGTTTCCTCTTACAAGTCCTCTTGCGCAGAGGATCTCCTGACTGGTCAGGAGAATCCTCGGAAGAGGGGGTTCTTCCCAATGGGGAAACCTGAGGCGGTGGATCTCTACGGCCAGGAGCAAGAGAGATGGAAGAGATAAATCGACAGGCACTGTAGAGGGAGGAGCTAAGGGAAAAGACTGCTGACTGAGCCCAGTGGCCAGTACACTCCTCGAAGGCCCCCCTCCCAGGGAGATGAGAGAACCCGTTCCGAAGAAACTGGGACTCCCGGGCCCACCGAAAGGGAAGGCTCCGAGGCAGATGTCAGAGCCGAGCTCACCAAGGCCGAAGCTCCAAGGGGAAGAGCCGGGTCGGACAAGGGTCCGATGCCACTCACCCCCTCGGAGGAAACCAGGGAAGCCCGACCACTGAATCCCTCCAAGGAAGGTCTCGAGGAGGAGATAAGAGTAGATGCCGAGGGTGCAGGGGGGGGGGGTATCTGCCCCTCAGCCATAGCCGTAACTATCCCCGCAGACTCCAGCTCCAAACTCTGGGGTAGAGTCGAAGGAGGAACTTGAAGAGGGTGTGGACTAATAGTCGTCTGTTGAGACGGACTGTGAAGCATCTGGGCCAGTGCCTGTGATTTTAATAATCTACTTACCACCCTCTCTAAATCATGGTCAGATAACCTGGACGACCTAGATGATCGGCTCCGATGGCTCCGTTCCGAAAGAAGAGGTGAGGCCGGAGCCGCAGAATCTGTTCCAAAGAGGGGGACCTGGACCTCTTCCTCGAAGGAACCATCAGAGCTGACAAACCCACTGATCCAGCCGGAGCCGATGCAGGCATCGAAATAGCGGGGTCAGAGCCGACACCGAAGCCTGGGCCACATGGTGGTCAGAGCCAGTACTCGGAACAGACACCAAAGTGACAATGGAAGTATCGGCACAGATAGCCATCGGTGCCGAAGATCAAGCCAATGTCGGATCGGCTCCAGCCGGAGCCGATCTAGACTCCGACAAAGTCGGAGCCAAGGCCGAAGGCTTAGGTACAGAAGCCTGGGCCTTAGACTTGGAAGGCTTTCCCGGAGCCGATTTGGCCTGGGAGCCCTCCGTTTTAAGGAGTCCCCTTAAAATCAGTTTGTTTCTCCTTTCCTGCAGGACTCTCTGGCTAAAAGAATGACATATTGCACAGGAGTCCTGCAGGTGGAGAGGTCCCAGGCAGTATAAACAAGAAGTGTGACCGTCTGTCAGAGACATCTGACAGCACGAGTCACACT